>NW_027122433.1:0-78350 GCF_030686945.1 Centruroides vittatus | reverse complement strand
ATTTAAATATAAGTCATTAAATATTTAGCAGGGAGTAAATATTTGTGGCAGAGCCGCACTCAAGCGGCCAAAGAGCCTCGTGCGGCTTGCAAGCCGCAGTTTGCCGACCATAGCTCTAGGCAATTGCCTACGATGCCTAATGGTAAAGCTAGAATTGATTCCTTTAATTTTTAATAAACTCATTATATAATTATATCCAAATTATTATACAAATTGGTATATTTGCCTCTATATTGATGTATTTAATTTTGCTATATATAACTAACTGAATACTTGATTTATTTCTAATATATCTAAATTTCATTACTGTATGCTACAGAAATTTAAATTTTTCAACTTACTGAGTTGTATTTGCATTTTCATGCTTTTCTGGTTCTTTTGAAACTTCTTCAGAACAAGTTTCCAATTTTTTCCTGTACTCTAATGAGCATTTCTCCCAGCTTGCTAATCTTTCTGCTATTTGTTTCTAATGTAAATAATTAGAATCATCATTCACAAATAAATAAAAAACTGTAATAACACATCTTATTGCAATATAGTACATTTTAAAAATCAAATTACAGGAAATCCTCATTAATTGAAACTTGGATAGTTTGAAATACAGCTACATTGAAATTTGAAGTGAAAATTCTGTCTGAACTGTGATATGCATATGTTAACTGATTTGTTTTGATAGAAGTGCTTCCATCCTATAAGAATATAATAAACTAAGAACAACTCTAATCTGGTTATCCAGGAATGTGAAGTTAGTGACATTAGCACAAAACCTAAACTCTTTGTTTACGTATAGCAGCGTGTGCACGTGTTTAGTTTTCGCTTTAATATTCATCCAGTTTTTTTTTTAAAGCTTTGCTTTTAAAGTAACTCATTTTTGGATGTCACCTATAAAAGAGAAAAGGCAGTCTATGGGTACCCTTTTTCTCTCATCTCATAAAATATGGCTGGTTTTTAGGATTGCAAGATTGGGCTACAAGTAGCAGATTAAGGTATTTGTAGGGCTCTAGGCTACTACATTTAAGCGTCTTATTACATTTTGGGTCACTTTAAAAATAATTTGAGCTACATTTTAAGGAATTCTGCTTTACTTTTGATAAAACCTATCTGGCAACCTTATCTGTGCTGTTTACCTGCAGATTATTTATATTATTATTATTTAATAAAAATAGTGTTCTGTAGCCATATTCTATTTACTTAATAAAGTACATCAGTTATATGGCATTTCACGTACTGTACAGATATCTCAGATAATTCAAAATGCAATAATTTGAAGTCATGATTATTTTGTCCCTTATTTTTCAAACTAATGAGGATTTCCTGTAAATAAAATATAAAAACTATCAATACTAAATTATGAAATTATTAATTTTAAATTATTTGCTGATAATGGAAAAAAGAAAAAATGAAAATGCAGAATCAGTAATTAAATACATTTCATCTGTTATCTAACCAGACATAAGAGCAATCTATGAGAAAAGAATGTTACTATTTTTTGCACTTTAAAAATTATTTGTCCTTGTTTTGAAAAACAAAGATAATTAATTTTCAAAGCAAAAACTAGCAATAATAAATAATGATTAGAATCAAATTCTTTTTGTGATTATTATAAACATTTTTAAAATTATAAAATGTACCGCCATTATTTAAAAAAAAAGTAGCAAGTAAAGAAAACTAGTTTCCTGGAAAATTATATAACTAGCTTATAATCAGATCATTATTAAAGCAAAATTAACATAAACATCTGTCTTTATTGTTGATTTTTTTTGTTTTGCACAATTCAAAAATAAAAGTAAATTTAGGCTGGTAATGAATCAATAAAAATATAGCAGTAATTCATCAAATTTCATAAACACCTTAAATCTGCTTGCACAAATTGAAATAGTATGAGAATTTGTGTTTTGTCAAAAAGATTGGAGATTACAAAATTGAATATTTTGAAGTTATATGGAATGATCAAACAGTAACATTACAAAGCCAATTACATACAAATACTTTTATTGCAAATATTTTATTCAAATATACAGGTACTCTGCAATTTCTGTATTTTATGTTGTTTAAGGCAAAAGGTATTCTATTTATTCATCATCTCTCTTTACAAGTTTAAAAAATTCCTTTAAAACACTGATTCTATATGACTTGCTAGCTTGTTTTTGTATATGAAGACTAACTATTAGTTGCTGAGTTTTCTAAGTTGTCATTGTTTATTATATTTATTTTTGTTCTACATCTAATTAAAAGTACTATATTTCAAATTTTATTTTGTTTAATAGCAATAATAGCAGTTGTAGTAATAGCAAAAAACTAGATGGGGTTAGTACAAGCAAGCAGAAAACTATTCGCATTTGTCACTGGATGTTCGCCCTCTGGTGTTTAAAAACAAAACTATTCTATCTGAATCGTTTGATTAATTCTTGTGTATTATCAGCAGAAAACATGAACAACAATAGAAGAAGCAAAGCTTTCTGTTGCGTTCCAAATTGTAATTGCAAAGATTTACGGGAGCCTAATATAAGTTTTCGTCTATTCCCACATGAAAAACAGATGATTATTTGGAAATCAGTCGGTTATATTTATGAGCTTCTTCGAATTGTGAAAGGGTGGATTAGACTTGAGAATTGCGGTTTCCCGATTGTCAAACTTTACACGAACAAGTTATGCTGTCAATTTTAAAAGATATTTTCTTAAAGTTTAAAATGCGAGTTATTTTGTGTGGAACACAGAGTCAGATTTAAGCATTTCAAAGCCCTAAGCTGAACCCTAAGTCCCCTTACTAACCCTTCACAATTTTAAAAGACAATCATAAAAAGAAAAGAATTAAATCAGACTATCTCTCTGATTCAATACGGTTATTAAAAAAAACAGATGTGAGGTTTCACTACTCTTCTGTTTTATAACTGAATTTAATTAAATTTTTATACCCACTCCATTAAAAATCTTTTTTAAAATTGGTTTTATCATTTCTTTTTTAAAAAAAGACCTTATGTTAATTCTTAGAAAGCAATTAATGAAAACTACAGTAGAGACATCGTTAGTCTGGCACCCCAGTAATCAAAATTGCCGTTAATCGGCACGATTTTCAGTCGGACTGTGTCATGCTGAATCAAACGTTTTTGATACTAAATTTACTTCTAAAATATAATTTTCATGTTTTTATATTCTTCAATATATTTATTTTGTTTGTACAAAATGCAGAAATAATTTTTAACGATACGATAGCCTCGATTATTATTATAAAAATTTTCGTTAGGCTTAAAATCGACGAAAATTCAACACAAAACGACACACAACGGAGAAAAATTGAACATGAAGCGACACGCAACGTAGAAAAATTTGAACATCGGACAGGTTAATATATTTTTTCGTACATAAACCGTAATCGGAACAAATCCTTAATCTGAACAACCCCAGTCACCAATTGATTCCAATTTTCGGTTCACTACTGTAGTACACAAAATAAAAAGTAAAGTATATTTTGTTGGTTTGTAAAAAAATGTTTATTACAAAATAAGACTTTATTTTATTACTATTATTTTTTTTTTTTTTGTACAAATGTTTGAGACTCCTTGAAAGTCAAAGCCTAAGAAACAATTTACATAGCTTTTTACTCGTAAATCTAACCCTGATAGGACAATGTCAAAGCTGATGTTTTTAACACAAAGGGCACAAATATGTATAGAATGATCTCGTTCACTTGTTTCAATACCACATAACGACGTATTTCGCTAGCAATAATTATTCTGCTACTATAAAATTTCTCGATTAACAGCTACAAGCAGCATATATCATTATATCAGACAGTAATATATGATTAATTTTACATTACTAGTTACAAGTGGCCCAGATAAAGTAGCCATTTTGTAAAAATTCAGCACCTCTATAGTTTGAGTATACGAGAAATGCAAATTGCCAAGTAATGATTTTGACACTATGCAGCATGACCCCTGCATAAGGTACCATGCATAACCAAGTTTTGCAAACATTTAGTGCCATAAATTTCTATTTCAAAATAATCAGGTGTTTCTGTTTAATCTTCAATAATGTTATATGTCATTTGTTAAAGATCATTTAACATATATTTAACATATTATTAAAAAAATAATTTCACATACCTTAACATAGTTTTCCTTTCCAATTCATAATCAATAAGAGATTGTTCAATTTGTGCATATTTAAAGATTGCATCAGAATCTACAAAATTTTTACTACTCTCAGCTGGTTTTTCTACTTTGAATTTCTTTGATGCAGTTTTCGTAACTGATCCAATATTAACTTTTTCTTGTTTCTCAAATTCATAATTTTTTACTGGTGTAACAGATAGACAAATAAAATTGTCTATTTCTTTATATATATCCTATAAAAAAAGTTAAAAAAATAAAAATTCTATTTTATAACATATAAAAACAATTAAAAAAAACTTTTATTATATTTACTATGTACAACATTCAGTTCTGCACTTAATTATTTGATTTTTTATTCTGATTCTAGTTTTTTAATACAGTAAAACCTGTGTACAGTTCAAGATCTGATCAAAAAGTATATGACTTGAGGTCTGGATAAAATGCACCTATGTATCTATTTGGTTCAAACACTAGTCTCTTTAAAAAAAGGTCCTTTCTGAGTTCACACACTTCTCCCAGTGAAGCTTCCACTGTTGGAAGCATTTTTCAGTCATTTATCAGGATCTTCATTAGTCACTTGTCAAGTTTGGGAAAAACAAAATTCAGTCAGAGCCATGTCTGGGGAATAAGGAGGCTGCTGAACCTGTGCAATACCATAGTATAAGTGACAAAAAGTTTTATGTGATTTAATGGTCTGTCTCCTAATCTGTACACCTGCAACTTTGTAGCAGATGCTAGCATGGGAAATTTAAACACTAGAATTGGCAGAACAATTTAGAAACATTTTCAAACTGCACATTACAGTTTTCATAAACTATGAAATGAATTAAACATTGAAGTTATAAAATATGAGATTTTTTGTGATTTTGTTCAAAAATGTAAAAATATTTTTATAGAAGAATTTGAAACAACCATATACATGCCAGGCCTACTTCAGAAAATTAGAGAGAAAATAAAACACTCAGTTTTGATGCCAGGATCATGTGATACGAGTAAGTTTTGCAAATATCTTGTTCCTCTGTTTTTGCGTACACGTATCTTTTATAGTTTGAAATTTATAAACGGAGATTTAAACTTAACACATAGAAAATGTAAAAAAATTAAAAACATCCAACACCTTTGATGCATTTCTGGAGGAATACATTTGGCTATCATTAATTTCCAGCACATTTTTTTGAATTTATGAACACAGTTTTTATATAAGCTATTTTGTACAATAGTTATCCCACAAAAATTTTTGAAGATTTCAAACCTCTATTAATAAATTGTCTGTTCATTGTCTTAAAAAATTTGTGCTCTTGTTATATATGTTACAGTGAAAATGGAAGGTGCAGTGTATGAACATATTCATTAGTGAATATATACATACATCATATCTTCCACTTTCATAGTAACATATATAGTCTCTTCAGAAAAAAAAAAAACTAGAATATTCAGTTCATATTTAGCAGCTTTATATTTTAACAATTAACTGTTTAAAAAGTAAACTATTTATGAGAAAACTGTTTTTGACTAACAACATTCTAAATATTTGGATATATTTGTTACATTTTTTGTCACAAATTTAAAATATTTCTATTTTAAATTTGTAACAAAAAAATTTTAAATTAAATTTCATATATATTTTTTTTTGATTTAATATATATAGTCATGACTGAGAGCTTTAGAATGAATTTTACAACAACTCAACACATGCCAAGATTGTCAGTCACAACTGCTTGAACTGAATTATACAAAATGTCCACTTCATTCACAATCTTTCTGAGTGTTATTCTATGATCTTCCATCACCAACCACAGCTAAGGATGTCTTGATAATACAAAAGTATCGATATCAGTATCATGAGTAGTTTTAAAGCATCAATACTGGTATTGGTATTAATCTTTAAAATAATACTCATGAGACTGGTATTGTGAGTATTAAAGTATCAATACCAGCCAGTATCCACATTGGATATCGAAACTGAGAATCTTGCCAATTGTCACTGTTCAGTCTGTGGCTTGATTTTGAAACATTTTGTGTAATTCAAACATTTATCATTAATAACATGCTTTATTCTAGTTAGTTATTAATAAATTATCATATTTATGCAGAACGACTGGCATGCCGGTCTGTCCAGAGGAGACTATGAAATCAGATAAAACCAGCATGCCAGTTTAAGTGAAGTTACATATCCCTCCCTAGAAGGCACATTAAAAAAAAAATGAAAAAGTTAGGTCACATAAAAATGAACGAGTTTTTATTCTAAAACTGAAACTGTCAGCATTACATCAAAAACTACAATTATATGTTTAATTTCTTCATTTTCTCTTCTTTTTAACGACATAAAATACTCTCAAAATTCCAAAAATGCTTTGTGTGTATTTTATTGTTATTTGATTCAAAAATGCAAAAACGAACATATCAAATATAAGAAACTTGCTGTAAATTATCTTCTTACACCTATTAACATGGGCTTTGTGTGAAATTTGAGAGGAAGGTGTTATTTTTAAAGTCAGGGTAGATGGTCAATATAGCCCACAGTGACTTACCCACCACCACCACCACCAATAAGTCATTAATTGTTTTATTGTCTTGTAAACAAAAACTCTCTTCCTGATTTTAAGTCAGACAAATTACAATGTTATTATTTTATTGCATGCAAAAGAATGTTTTCTTTAATGTTTAACAACAAGTTTAATTAGATCTGATTAATTTTATATTGTAGTTGCAGTTTAATTAGCATGCCAATAACCCTGGGTTTCTGGCAAGCAAGTGTCCCCATTTATATGCAGCAAGCCAGTCATTCTGCAAAAATATGGTATTAAAACTGGTTTCTAATATAAACTAAATGTTACTAATACTGTTTCAGTTGATTTGAGATTTTAACATATTTTCAAGTTTTTCAAATAATTGGAGAGCTATTTATAAACAGTAATCTGAACTAAATATACTGTATATACATTTGTAAATAAAATTTGATGTAATAAATTTATTGATTTTTGGTCATTAACCAAAGTGAGTGTAACATTTTGTCTTGATTTTGGCCAAAACTGACTTTAAAACCCAAATCAAGTTTTGGTTCTCACTGCAAAATCCAATTTTGGTCAGATCTTACCTGTTTGTAAAAAATATAATTATACCAGATCCAATACCCAAAGAAAAGTAGCAATACTGGTATTAGGGTAGATGTACCAGTTTTGGCCAGTGTAGTACCAGTTCTGGTCAGTGTAGTACCAGTTCTGGTCAGAAAACAAATTTAACTTAAAAATATGATCACAAATGAAACAAACTTTTATTGTTAACTGTGTGAACAGTTAACAATAAGAGTTTGTTTCATTGGACATATTTGAATATGTGGTGATTATATTTTAAAGTTAAATTTGTTTTCTGGCCAGAACTGGTACACTGCCAAAGCTGCTACATGTACCTTAGTATGGACCGAAAGTATTGAGCACAAAAAGTACTCAGTATTGAAGGAAAGTATCAATATCAGCTGTTTCAGGACATCCCTAACCACAGCACTTTCTCAATTGTTTTTGGACTTTTGCTGGTTAGAAGTCTACCAGGACAATCGTTGCTTTGAACTGATATTCAGCCTTCTTTGAAATGACAATACAACTCTTTAATATGCATAGGACTCATAGCATCCTTACAGAAGTTCTCTCTATTTTCTCAATTATCTCTGATTGCATGTCACCAAGTTTCTAATGAAATTGAATGCAAATTCTTTGTTCAGTATGTCCTGTCATTTTCACTTAATCACTAATGCAACAATAACAGTGTAAATATGCAACTATCAAGACTACCTGATAGCAACTACAGTGTAGGACAGCTTGCCAAAATTCAAACATATAAATTAGTATCCAAAGTCGCATGATGACAGTCTTCTCCCCAGCTTTCAAATACATGCAAAACAAAGAAAAAAATAAAAATAAGAGTGGGTACTTTTTCATCAGACCTCGAACCAGATTTGCATGCTAACAAATTATTTTTTCTGTTTTGGAAGATTTCGGTAATTTTTTTTCTTTTTTTAAAATCTAAACTATACAAGATAAATGTCACACAGCCTATGTTCATTATTTTGTAGTAAAATCAAAATCTTTAAAGGATTCAATTTTGTTCATGATTAATTCTAGCAAAGACACCGTCCATATGACCCCTTATCATTGAAAATCTCAGTAGTTACTCTGCATCAAGTAAAAAGTCACTGACTGACTATATATACAGCAATTGGAGTTGTTGATTTTCAGGAATTGATTTCTCCACACTCAAACACCAATAGTGATTATATACTTCCAATTTTTCAATGTTTTAATAATAGTTAAAATGGTTGAAATATTGAAAAACTGGAAGTGTATTGAAAAAGTGTTAGTGCTTTGTTTAGCTTGTATGGAAGGAAACCCACTGAAGAGGGAAATATTGTAATTTCCAAAATGTATCTGAATAAAATAAAGTTGTTGATTGATTAGTAATTATGATGTCTGTGAATGTGATAATTCCTAGAAAATTAAGGTGTTTTGACCAGTTATATATTCAGAGCTGTATTTTTTCTTCTTCATCCAGTAAAGCAGATGCTCCTTGAGAAAAAATTACTGGGTCTAGAAAGCTCAAATTTAAACTTAAGCTTCTCTCATTATCAGTGACATGTTTATGAAACTTTCAGGTCAAAGTTCATGGAGATTCTCCACACAGCTATTATTTTTATTGCTTAATTTTATGCTTGTAACGATAAAATTACATTGAAACAAATGATTTTTATTCAAAACATTATCAAAAATGACAAAAGCTCAAATCTATACAAATTAAAACCTTTTATAATGATTTCACTAAAAAGGTATATTGAAAACATTCAGTCGGCAGCCATCGCTGAGCACCAACTGAATTTTACATCATTGTCTTTGATCTTGATGTAATAACACAATTATTAATAAAAAGACAATTGATCACCAAACAGAAACATCTAAGATGTAAAAAAATTGTACCAAGTAAAATATTATGACAATTTAGATGACATTCAAATTTTTTCTTGGGCATTTTTCTTTGATAAAGATAAGTTTGGTGCTTCAAAGCAGTACACAAAATTTTTATTGTTTTTTTTTTCTACATTTTGCTTTGAAGCACCAAGCTTATCATTAACAAAGATTAAAAAATCCAAGAAAAAAATTTGTCATCTAAATTGTCGTCATTTTTTATTTGGTGTAATTTTTTTACATATCAAATGTTTTTGTTTGAATTGCATTAATCAAAAACACATAGTATAGGAAGAAAATACAGAAAGAGTGCAATTATGCTACTGTATTTTAAAGTTCTTCAATTAATCGTCAGTCCTCTTATCAAACATTTGATTTTAAGTTGTTTGTTTAGTTCTACGTTATATGTACTGTACCTGAAGTTGTGTAAGAATTATAAACATTTTGGTACATTTTGAACATCTTATTGAAATTATAACTTTCACAATATGAATTGCACATAAATAAATAACAAAATTATGGATAGATTACATTCAAACAAGCTAAACAAACTATTGCATTAGTCAGAAAGTATTAATTCTGTTCAGTGCTCAAGCTCAATGTGCACTGAACAGAGTAATGTTTCAAACAAAATTCACAAAGGAAAGAGTTAGGATAGTAAAACACTTATACTAATCTAATATTGATTATTATTGGGTCTCTACATTAAGATTGAACTAATTAAATTAATTCTCTCTGAATTTGAAATGAAATAAAACTTGTTATTTCTTTTAACATTAATAAATTTCAATTAAATTTTAACATATCTGAATCTGAAAAACTACATTACCTGAAATGAGATTCAAACCTCAATTCATAATAATCTCTATACTTCCTGTTAAACATTTCCAGTCAAGAGTTTCTTCAGATATATACTGTATATCTGAAGAAACTCTTGACTGGAAATGTTTAACAGGAAGTATATGAGATATATATCTCTTAAGAAACTCCTGTTTGATTATATATCTTTATATATATCTGAAGAAATATATAAAGATAACATCTTTACAACGTGGTGTAACACACCTAAGAAACATCTTTCTTACTGCACTCTTAGAATAATTTAGAATTTTACACATATTTTACTCTCTTAGAATTTTACACATCCCGATGTTCTCCAGTGTAGTGTAACATCTTTCTTGTTTGCCAGTATAACAAAGAATGAATCTTTCATTGTCTAGTTAGTTTTCCACCTCAGGCAAAGTTGCTACTTGTAGACAATAATGAGACACCAAGGGGGACATATTTCACATATATACACAACAATCTGTTAATGCAAACAACTTTAGCAATCCTGTAAATAGCATAGAATATTTTCATATATAAAACTCTTTTATAAAAATACTTTTTACTTTGTTGTTTCACAATATAAAACTAAAGAATTTCACTCTTTACATTATAAAATCATATTTTTTAAAATAACTAAACATAGATTGAAAATCAATTTAATATATGGACCGTTTATTTTGAAAGGGGTGTAAGTCCATTTTTTCTTCTTTCGAGATATTCAAACATTTGCGTTTTAGTTGATTCAAAAATATAAATAAAGTGTACTAAGTTTGACAATGTTTCTATGACTTTAGAAATATGTAAGTTGATTGCATAAAGACTTCTATGTGAATTTAACTAAACTAATATATTCTTTCTGGGCCATAAATGGATTTACACCATTTTCGTAATTATTGAACTGTAAAATTTATTAAATTTTTATTATGTAAAACTCAATTTCACTTCAAACACATTATGTTTTATTCTGATTTTGTTTATATATAATAACAAGAAATAAAATATTGTTGTTTATTCTGAATATTAAAAATATTTACTTATCGTTAAACTATTTTATAAGTTTATCATTATTATGAGCTTACCATTAGACACTGCTTTTCATTTAGGTTCATTACATGGATTTTTTTTCCATTCCATCAAATTGTACATTTGTTGGTAAAATTCATAGTTTTATTCCTCTGTTGTAAAGGGCTGTCCACAAATGATGTCCACACTGAAAGCGACTTGTTTTAATAAAAGGTTAACCCTCTCCCTTAAGACAAGTCGAACAACGGGGGTTGAGCATTAATGGACATCCATTTATTTCATTAAATTTTATACAGTTTATGCATTTTATTATATTTATTTCAAAGTTTCTTGTATGTTTCATTTCCACTTATGGTAGCTATCATTCATAAAGTGATGAAGGTTTTAATGGGGGTTGCATTATGTTGGACCCAAACAGGGGAAGGGTTACAAAAACTTGGACAAACTGGGACAAGAGGGGAAAGTAAAAGTTCAAGGAAAATGCAGATGTAATTTATGGACAGCCCAAGTGCTTAATTACACTGCAGAAAATGGACTTACACCACTTTCATAATCAATGATTATGCAATGTCATTTACCAATGAATTTTTAATTGACCAAAGCATATGGTTATTTTAAAATGCTAAGTGTGAATTGTTTATAAATAAAAAGTTTACACTAAATTGTATGTATATTATGTAATTTCTCAATTTTTTCCAAAACTGGACTTACACCACTTTCAAAATAAATGGTCCATATATAGCCTATAAGAATGTATAAAAATAACCTAAATCTATCAATTATACACAGGTTGTCTAAAAAGAAACCAATCTTTTGCTCTAGAAATATAACTAGATGGTACAACTAGTATTAGGGCTATTTCACACTATGACCAACTGGACCGACCCGACCGATCCTATAATCAGACCGACTAGTAGTAGAAGCATTCACATTGGGTGCGTTTACTTTTTGCTAGCTTCCAAGCTCGTCGAGCTGACACCTAGCTCTGCCTGACGTCATAATAGCACGCTCGTAAAAGTATACACAGTAATGGCAGCTTCCGGATTAGTGTCAGCGGCTGTAGCGATAATTTCACAACTACAGTCTCTAGATTCGGAGTCTGAAGACGACGATCTGTTGCTAGAATGTGCAATATCTGCAGTAGAAGCTGAGGCAAATTCATCTAGTGGTGAGAACAGCAAGTCAGTTGAGAAAGTAAAAGGGTATGTTGAGTACACCGTGCCAAGATACCGATCGAAGGATTTTCAATAACATTTTCGATTAAATAGGACAACTGTGGACATTTTAATGTCAAAATTAGCACCCTTATTTAATAAAAAACAGAATTCAAGAGCACGATGTCCATTGACAGTGGAGAAAAAAATATTGCGCAGTCTCTACTTGTTATCGAATCAAGCTCCATTCAGGTAAAGTACAGATCTATATCATTAATTGAGATTCATGTTAATAATATGAATTGTGGTTAAAATTAACAAAATGTATATATTTTTTTGAATTAAAAGAAAACTATAAGGAATTTTTAAATGAAACTTTGGTACTTTGAAAGTTTACTGTAAAGCAGAATTTAACAACTTTTAACATCATCACAAATTTGGTAAATTCTTGATCTTTTTGTGTCAATTAAATATAACCACACCAAAATTTTATATTTTAAAGGTAAATTAATACATACAGAAGCTAAAAATGGTACAACTAAGATTAAATACTCTGTTTGCATAAAAATAACAGTTGGTCCCTCTTAATTTCTTCTCCAATAGGTAATAAATTAGTATTTTAGGACTTCTTGATAATTTTTAGATGTTTGTCTATCAGTTAAAATCCCTAAATTTGATAAACCATTAACACATTCACGGCGTTATAAGGCACATGTGACTCGTATGGACATGTCTAGTTAGGGCTACAGACATAATTGCTTGTTTTTCCGTGGGGGATGCATATGTTTTTGATAACATTATCCTACAAACATCATATTTGATATATTGATATTATTTTATTATATGCAATAAAATATATTAATTTAATAGTACGAAGCATGGATGACTCGTGCTGCCCTGTATTAAAATAGAGTACATTAAATCCAAAGCAGCCCCCACCATAACAGAACCACCGTCTTCTTGACTGCTGAAAAACTGCACTTCTCTTTCCTAATACCATGCCAGTAATTAGGCCATACAAATTAAATTTCTTTTCATTACTGTAAAGGACTGAGAGCTATCAATCATTCCACAGCATGTGATGTTTAGTCTACTGCATTCATGCAAATTTTGTTACTGATGATTTTTTTTATCAAGGCATCAAATTTCACATGTGGAGCTGCTGAAATTCTTTGACAAACAGTGCTTTTTGATATTTTTAATCCACTTTCACAGAAAATTTGACAAGCTAATTTATTCTGTTGTGATGCAAGATGCACAGTTCTATCACTACCACTTTGACACGTGATTTTGGGCCTTCCTGATCAATGTTTAGAAGGTATTAGTGATGATTTTTCCAAAATTTTATAAATTCCAGGAGTAGATCTGTTCATTAAAACTGCAATTTCCTTGACACTACAGCCTTCTGCTTTTAATTTCCATATTCATGTAATTTCTTCCATACTAAACTCTTTTCCATGTGGAATTTTGGAAAGTTCAGATTTAGTATTTAAATTACTACTTGACAACAAAGTAAAAGTGTTATGTGATGTCATTTATTTTTATAATTACAAGTTTCTTCTGCTTCAAATTTTGCAATTTTGTTTTATTATCTATACTTTTGGGAGCCAAAAAAATATATTTTTGTTGTTAAATTATTAATATAATGATTAATTTTGAAATTTTCAAAAATCAGAGTAAAATAATTTGCATATACAAATGAAATCATCTCTTAAATTCCTAACCTAAGTGTGACTATAATTAATTAACAGGCTGTATAATGCTGTTATATAATTTGTATATAATGCAATACACTATGTATATACAATACTATGTAACAACTTAACCTGCATTTTCATTTTCAGGTTAGCTGGAAATCGATTTAACGTATGCAGACAAACAGCTTGGAAAATACTGCATGACTTTTCCTCAGCACTTTTGGACTTAAATAAAAGAGAAGGCATACTTTCTTGGCCAAATCAAGAACAGGCATTTAAAACAAGTGACTATTATATGAAAAAGTTTGGTTTTCCTGGAGTGATTAGAGTTGTGGATGGTAAACATATGGCTATTAAAACCCCCAGGAATGACCATTCATCCTATTATAATAGGAAACAATTTTATTCAATTATTCTCCAGGCTGTATGCAACGAGAAGTTGCTATTCACAGATTGTTACGTAGAAGAGGCAGTATCCATTTACGATGCCTGTGTCTATCGTTGATCCACATTATCTGAGAGAATTGATGAAGGTGTAGGATTTCTGGTAGACACTCACTTCCTCGGTGATGCAGCCTATCCTTTAAACACCATACCGAGACAATGGCCATTTAATTGAAATTCAATCATATTTCAACACCAAGCTTTCGAAATATAGAAGCTCAACTGAAAGAGCATTTGGGTTGTTTGTTGGTCGGTTTAGACACTTCAAACTTCTTGATATGCATCAATTGGACTTAATGGTGATGCTAATTATGGCAGGATGCATTCTCCACAACTTTTCTATCTTAAAAGGAGATGAAACCAATATTGAAAAAAAAAAAAGGTTAGTTGGAGTGCCAAAAGTAATTGAAAATGTCCAAGCAAAAAGAGATGCACAAAATAAGCATAGTGATTTGGCAAACATTCTTTTTGCAAGGTGAATACAGCATTAATGACATACACATAAAAAAGAAATGCTAAAAATGTATTATATAACTTTCTGTAATGTAACTTTTTGTATGTATATATATTATATATTAAGTAATTAAGGTATAGTACATCCAAAAGTTTATGAAATAAAGATTACATCAAAAATATTAAAAAAGAGTTTTTGTTTACTTTATATAAAATAAAAACTTTTTGTTTTCAATAAAAAACAGAATTTTATTTATAAAATTTTCTAAAATTTTATTCAGAATTTCATGGAGCTTTTCACGCTCTTTCTTTCTTTCCTCCCTCCTCTCCTGTACTTCTCTTCTTATGTCATTTAAAACTTTGATCAACTCGTTGCTCTCTCTTTTTCTCTTATGAGAAGTGATATTAGTTGCAGATGAAGCAAGCACAGAAGATGGGAATAATGATGCGCACACTACAGGAGATGGGGATGACATGGAGGTAACAGGAGACTGGGATGATGTGGAAGTGGAACTTGAGTGAGGATTCACTCTCACTCCATCTGTATTGCTACAAGTAGCAACAGGGGATATTTCCGGCTGTCTCCCAATGGCATCGTCCATTAAAGAATAAAATTCCCAATGTTTCCAGTTGTTACCAGATTGGGAATTGTGCAGTTTTATTTTTTTAAATGTTTTTTTCAGTCCTCGCCATTTGGTGTCAACCTGAGCTGGAGTGACTGAAAACCCCTCTTCATTTAATTTATTTGCAATTATCCTCCTTATCTATAATACTAAAGAAGGTTGTTAGAAATTATTTATGAAAGGTTCATACGTACAATGTCAATTTGGCAAGCAGTACAACCTGAATATTTGTATATTGAGGTAATTCAAATTTCTCCCTATGTTCGTTGTATAACAAAATTAATTCAATGGTCCTGGCTTTGAGCCACTGGAAGCCACAGGGTTCCTCTATAATAAAAAATAGAAAATATTTAAATATGGAGCCCTTATTATAACAGATTAAAAATTCTAAGATTTTTTTAACAATCGGCACTAATTACATTGTGATCTTAGTTTATCCTTTCAACAATTTTATTCAAAATCAAAATTTGACTTACCAGTAGGGATATTCGGTCCAACTGAAGCAGTTGAAATGGTTTCCAAAGCCAATTCTCCCACATAATTTACATCTGTAATGAAGTCCTCTGTTATCAAAATAGGATTTATGATATAAAATTATACACTTTTAGGAATCTGTTTTTACTTACCTTCCATCATCTGACGACAAACATCTTCATTAGCATGAAGTTTTACTTCTTTTCCGTCCGGTAAAGAAACAGTAACATCGTACATGGACGCCCCCATCTTTGAACAAACGCCAAGCTCGTTGTAAATTCTCTGAGCACACTGAGCGCACTAGAAATGCTAGCAATGATGTCACTGGTGCGAAAAGTATACGCCGTGCTCATTGATAGCTAACAAAAAGTATACAGGCTGAGCACGCTAGGGGTGCGATTGGAGCAAAAAGTAAACGCACCCATTGAGTACAATTATATGTTGGTAGCTGATTTGTAAGGACCAATTAAAATGGGTGTTAGAAATTGTTTTAAGTTTTTCTAATTTTTTAAAATTTTTTGTAATCTACCTGATTAAACTTTGCAGATATGATCTGAAAGTTTAATCAGTAGATTACAAAAGTAGATCAGGTAGATTAGCTAGTAGATAGTAGTAAAGCTTTGTAATCAGGTAGATTACAAAGCTTTCCTCATTATGTCAATAATGTTTTTTTATTATATATTTTAAAATCATGTGTGTTCCCATATAAAATTTAAGCAGTTATGAAATCAGAAATATATATATAGTAAAGTTATGTTTGATTGATTCGATAGTTTTCATATATCCAAAGTCTGATTGGTTGTAGTTTCGAAGCTTTCATTGGCTGTAGCTCACTAACTGCTCCGACCCAACTACGAATATTTAACTTTTTAAATCTGCCCGACTGGAACGACCAGTCAGTCGGCCGACTGCTGTTGCCATGGCAACAAGTCTTGGAGTCGGACCAGTCAGTCATAGTGTGAAACAGCCCTTAATGGTCAAATTCAAAATTTTGAACATTATATTATCAATTGTGTGCAATAGCATTTCAACTGGTTCGTAACAACCCTTTGTGTGGCATAAAAGTAAGGGTTATTTCATGACCTTGTCAGAAAATTGCAATGGAACAATGTGCCAACATTAAGTTCTGCATAAAACTAAAAAACTTTTAACAAAACATTTAAGTTACAGAAACAAGTATATAGGGATGATTGCCTATGCCAAACACAAGTTTACGACTGGTTTAGTTGATTCAAAGTTGTCAATTAAAAATGATCCAAAAATGGCCATCCAAACATGTCAACTACAGACATTAATATTGACAAAGTGCAACAAATATTAGGAAAGGATCTGAATGTGACCTGTAGAATGTTGTCAGAGGAATTGAAGTGTCAAAGCACTCTGTCCACATAATTTTACATAATCATTTGAACAAACATAAAATCTGTCCCTGCTTTTTCCACATACACTCACTAAAGAACAAAAACAGACATGCATTCATCATGCTAAGGACATCATCAAAATGACTTGCTGCAATTCAAATTTTCTCAAAAATATTGTCACAGTGTAAGGAACTGAGTCCGAGCGTTATTTTTATTTTATTATTATTTTTCCATTTTATTATATTTTGTTTGGGGCTTATGTTTATTTAGGACGAAGGTTCCCCACCACTCTCTTGTTAGTAACGAAAATAAGAAGATGAAACAACTCACAGAAAAAATAAGCACCGTAGGAAAAATCTTGTGCATTTGCGCTGCCCAGTGGAAGTAAACGATCCGCAGAAAAAAAATGGAGGGGGGAGTCCCCACACTCACTAGTAAAGAAATACTTGATAAACCGTCTTAACATCCCAGAAAATTATGATAAATACTTTGTAAACGGTTTATAAGCTTTGTCGGAAACTTAGAGCTGCCAGAAAAGAAAATTAATGTTAGCAACTAAGTATGTAAATAAGGGGAGTAACTCAGCTAAAGTGTGACGTCACCTCACAGTATAAAACCCGTACGTTAACCGAAGGAGAGAGAGGTGAATTTCCAGACAGAGAGGTGATTTCCAAATCGAGGTGAATTTTTAGAGAGGTGATTTCCAAATTGAGGCGACTTTGAAAGCAAGGTGAATTTGAAAGCGAAGTATTTTCTGATGAACATCCAGATTGATAATTAGACGATCCAAGGTGTTTAAGAGGAATTCGATTGACGATATCGAAAAGATTGAGGAAATAGGTTCTTCGTATAGTGAGGTGACAGATAGACGTTTAATTAGTAAGAGATTTTGTTCATAGTTTCTAAGTATTTGATTTGTCGAATTTTCAAAGGGGAATTAATATTAAGTTAAGCTAAGTAGCTGAGTTTATTGTCGGGTTGACTTGTTGATTTTCGTTAATAAATTTCGTTTGGATTATTGACATTTGTACGTAGTACATTCTAGTTACTAATTAAATATACTTGAACTTTTTGATTTGACTTGATATTTATCGTTATTATTACTAATTATTCGGTGCACGCTTAAAAGCCCAGGCCTGGCAAACTAATCTCGAATCCGCATAAAGTACCCATTAGGTTAACGGAAGTTTTACCGACCGCAATTAGTGTCGGTTTCCAAAGATACTAAAAATAGTACTTTACAACAGGTGATGAGATGTGGTGCTACCAATATAACCAACTGACAAAACATCAAAGTTCCATGTGAAAGTCATCAGACAAGCCCATGCCAAAAAAAAGTTCATTTCCAAAAATCAGATCTTGACTTGATTTTTGGAAATGAACTTTTTTTTGGCAATGAGGTATCCAAAGCTGGCTCATAACACAAATTTTAGCTCTCAACTCAAAGTAAAAAATTGGCTGAGAGAGAGCTCATACTTTGAAAAACTCGTAAGTTGGGACACTCTAAAGTCAAGGTATCTCTGTATTTATAAAAATATTTTTTGTAGTTTTTTTCTTCCTAGAGCAACAGTTTTGTTTCTTTTTAGACAACTTATATATGCATAATCCATAAACTCAACTCAGATGAAAAGGTGGATACATGGTAACAGAGCTGGGACAAGGGTGAGGCAAATAAGGCATTTGCCTTAGTTGAACACTGGGAAAGGGTGTCAAACTGGTGAAAAATGAAAATAAATAAATTGCAAAATAAAAAGCCAAATGTATCTTGCAATGTTCGTCAAATACTTTAAGCACACTAACAATTTGTGTCAGATGCTCTCACTCAATAATTCGTTTCCTTATATAATATTGTCTTAGTAATATGTCTAAACTTGCATACCACTTGTGTGCACTCAATCTGTAGTATCAAGTAAGAGCACCAAAGCAACTACATGAGTTTAAACATGTTCATTGTACGAGGGATGTTCAAAAAGTATCAGACTGTTATTTTTCCCATGTAAACCAATAACACGCTGATGGCCTCCTTTAGTGGAGATGTGGAGAAAACAGTCATGTGCAGTCCTGAATTTTTTCCCACCCGCAGGTAGCATCAGTCACTGGCAGTTGGCCTATGAGTGAGGACGTGTAGTGAGTGCTCATCAGATTCCATTAACCCTTTCCATGTGGTTAGGTACCAATCAATCCGTATCACGTGACTTCTTCGTTTATCGTTCGGTGATGCAAAACGGACCGATCGGTCCAAATTAAAAAATTAATCAAAAACTTTGATTAATTTGCGTTATATTCGAGTTTTTCACAGATCTTAGCTTTGATTCGCTTTTCTGTATGTCGATTGACTTTGTTTAAGCCAATAAACGTTTTGTTACCACCCCTGGGCCATAAATATTTTGGTAAATACATCCCCTACTATTCTACAGTAAATCTTTGCAGTTAACTACACAGTTGGCTAAAAACAATCAAAGAAAAACTCCTTCTACAGTTTTATTGAGTCTCTTCTGTCTTTATTGACGTTACTTTAACTAATCACAGACTTATGAAACGAAAAAATTACCGCGAAAAGCCCCGCCTTCCACCTTCAAAGTAAAATGTAAACAATCACTGTAAATTCGTTTTAAATCGATTTTTAATTCTAATTAACTAATTTAATGCACTTAGACATTAAATTAGCTAATTCGACAATATTTAGGGGAGTAAATATGTTTTTAAAACTATCTAGCGATAAATATTCCCAGGAAACTCCACCTTCCTATAGTAAGTCTATGGAAAGTGTTCGCGCTGTTAATTTGGCTTTAAAATTTTTGTCAAATGAATTCATATATATTTTGAATACATTTAATTATTTTACAAAAGTAAGAGCAAAGCTCTACGACTGACACAGTCGTACAGCTGACTAATCGGTGTCGCTTCACGATAGCAATCGACTACTCTCCCAGCTAAGTAATTAGAGACATAGTGTGAATAATAACAATAACTTCTCCCCCGCTCTAGGTAGAAAGATGCGGTTTGTTTTATTTAATAGAGGACAGATGTTTCTATCTAACAGATGTACAAAGTTCAGCGATTCTCTGAAAATTAATTTTTTTTTTTTTTCGTAACCTTCAAATTTGTTCGTAAACTTCACATTATTTTAAATATGTATAAAACTAAAAATTATACAATCGTAAACTGTAATATGTTTTTAATCAAACACAAAAAACAAATTGAATATAGCGCGATATTGAAGCAAAATATCGCGATTTAAAAGATTACCCAAAAAACGCAAAAATGCGCCGCATAACGAATTCCACCTATTTACTTAATGCTAAAGGTTTCCGCATGGAAAGGGTTAAGTTGGAAAATGACTGAACAACATGAGCAGTGATATTGCATCAAATTTTGCTCATTTGTTGTGAAACCATGTTGTACTAGATTTTCTTTAGTAGTGTCGAACATGAGATAGTGTTATTAACCAATAACATGGCTTTTTTTCCACCTTATACTAAATAAAGGTGGAAAAGAAGCCATGTGATTAATTAATAACATGATCTTGTGTTCAACACTTCTAAAGAATTGCATCAAATTTTGCCAAAAGCTTGGCGATACCCAAGCAGAAACCTTTCACAACATTCAACAGGCTTTTGGAAAGCGATGCCATGAGCAACACATGGATAAAGGAATAGTACAAGTGCTTCAAAGATGGCCGCACATCAGTGGACAGCAAACCGCCTGAGCGCGGATCACTGTCCACTGATGTGCTCCTGTCTCATTCGCAAGACTGTGATACAACAGTCCACCATGACCAAACTCTGCTCAATGACAGTCTCATTTTGGCTTGTTGAGGGACTGCCCGAACGTAGTTCACTGTCAACTGATGTACAGCCATCTTTGAAGTGGTTGTACAATTTCTTTATCCATGTGTTGCTCATGGCATTGCCCCCGAAAGCCTGTTGAATCTTGCAAATGGTTTCCGCTTGGGTATCACCAAGTTTTTGGCAAAATTTGATGCAATATTGCTGCTCGTATTGTTCAGTCATTTTCCAACTTAATGAAATCCACTACATGAGCGCTCACTACACATCATCATTCATAGGCCGACTGCCAGTGACTGACGCTTCCTGTGAGCTGAAAAAAATTCAAGACTGCACACAACTGTCCCCTCCACATCTCCACCAAAGGAGGCCTCCCGCATGTCATTGGTTTACTTGGAAAAAATTAAGGTCCGATACTTTTTGAACACCCCTCGTACATTAATGTGCATTATTTGTGCAGTGCGCTAGTATGACACTGAAAAGAAAGTCTTACTTTAAATACAATAAACTTAAGGTAAGTTCTCCATTATCTAAATTTATAAAAGTGTTTCATTGTATGTTATATTATATTATGACTGCAATATTATTTTCCATTTTTATTTGTAACGTAATCAAAAGTGATAAAAATTAAATATATAATTTTTCTTTTTCAGATGAACTAATGGTATCAAGATGACCCAGTAGGGCCAAATATAGGAAAAGAAGAAAATTGAGAAATGAAACAAATCAACATTGTGTAAGACAGCTGAAAATTGGCTAGAAAAACTAAATACTTCAAATACAAGCAGTTCACTCAAGACGATACTGGTCAAGGCTCAAGAAAAGACAATTGAATTTAAAGAAAACACTGCCATTGAAGATCAAGAAAGGAAGCTGAAGTTGAAGAAGAAAAAATTGAAATATGAGAAAATTCAACAGAATGAGAAAAAGAGATATTTAATTCTATTAATTTCAATGATCTTCCTTCATGGCTCTGTATTACAAATAAAATTAGATGTGTCATAATTGAACAGAGACAAGAACAAGGAGAAGATGCAGACTTTAGGAAATCTGCTTCAGAAGATAGCAGAAAATTTTCAAAGGAATAGTTTTTTAAAAATGTTCCAATGGAGAGAGAGTACATCGTAACTGGCTCATCTTTTTAAAAATATCTCTCGATATTTTGTTTTCCATATAAACTCTTTGGTAAAAGAAGTAAAATGGATTCTGTCATCTACTAAGCCAATAATTTAAAGATTGAAAAAATCTAAAATTGAATTTCTGATCACAGAAATTCTGTATTTTATTGTGACACATAACTCCATTGAAAATGCTTTGAAAAGAAACTTAAAACTGGTGGTTTTATAAACAATTTATTGCAAAAAGCAATACAGACAGAAAAGAAAAGATTGCAAAATATTTTGTGTATTGTGTTGGATGTAATTTTATTTTATGCAAAGAATAATTTACCTCTTAGAGATACACAAGAAATAATTAATAAGTCAATACAATATGACCATTGTGGAACATTTTGCTAATCATAAGAAGGGGTCTGTTTCATACTTATCTAATAAGATTCAAGACAAATTTCTTTTACTCTTAGAGAACCATGTTTGAACTGAAAGTCTTTCTAGATGACAATTAAAGAATCAAAATACTTTTCCTTGAGGTTTGACTGTACACCTGATGTATTGCATCATGAACAAATGTGCCAAATTATTTGATATATATTTATTATAAACAATTCTATTATGATTGAGAAAGCTTTCTAGACTTTATAGTGATAAAAGAAAAAAACAGGTAGCAGTTTAGCCTATGAAATTGTCAATAAATTAGAAAAAGATAGACTATACTTTAAATGTTAGAGGTCAAGGATATGACAATAGAGCAAACATGGCAGGTGTGTATAATGGAGTACAGGCCATGATTTCTCAAAAAAATGAGCAAGCTACAAACTGTACATTTCTTGTGCAGCTCACAGCCTTAATTTGGTTCATCAAAATGCTGCCTCTTCAAATGCTAATATGACCACATTTTTTGGAATTGTTTAGACTTTATATGTTTATGTGAATTCAATGACTAGATGGGATAAATTACTGTCTGTATTAAAAACAACTTTAAAAGGTCATACAGACACACAATGAGCCTCAAGAGCAAATGCCATCAAAGAATTGCACCAGCAAATAGCCCAAGTGTATAAGATATTAATTAATTTGAAAAATGAGTAATCATTGTGTGCAATATGCTGAAATTAAAAGCATATTGAAATAATGTACATAAGAATTTAAAATTTATTTACAGTAGAGCGTCATTTATCCGAATCATTTGGAGACTGGGGTCGTTCGGATAACTTATTTTTCGGTTAACCGATTATGTACGAAAAAATATATTAACCTATACCGTGTTGCAATTTTTCTCCGTTGCGTGTCACTTCACGTTGAATTTTCGTCAATTTTAAGCCCAACGAAAATTTTTATAATAATAATCGTGGCTACTGTATCGTTAAAAATTATTTCTTTATTTTGTACAAATAAAATATTGAAAAATATAAAAACAAAAAAATTATACTTTAGAAGTTAATCTAGTATCAAACATGTTCGATTCAGCACAACACAGTCCGACTGGAAAGCTTTCAGTTAACCGATGTTTCGGTTGATTGGCTTTCGGATAAACGACGCTCTACTATATCTACATGGAATTTAATATTGCAAGAAGTTGATAAAATAAACAAAGCTTTGCAATCAAAAACAATAACTATAATTAAAGCTTCACATTTAACAAAAGGATTATCTAATTCCTTGCAGTAAATGAGAGACACCATTTAGAAAAATATTTTTTCTCAGAGTGAAAATTTGGCTTCAGAAATGGAATTGTCCACAGATTTTGAAAACAAACAAAGCAAAAATATTAAATTAGATGAACAATCTCAGCAATCAGTTCCTTATAATGTTAAATATTTATTTACAGTAGAAATGAAAAGATTAATATATATTTTAATAACACAACTTAGATGGAGATATGAAAAACTATATGTGATTGCATCTGAGTTCAAATTTTTAACAGATGAAAAATTAAAGTCAATGGATACAAAAATTTTAAAAAACAGCTTGTGATTTATTCCTTAAATATCTAGACAATATAAATTCTGTAGAATTATTATCAGAAATAATCAGTTTCAAAAATCAGGCATTGACATTAATTCCAACCTGAAAGTAGCTACAAGTTCAGATCTTTCGAAAACGATTCATGAATATAGTTTAGTTAGTCCTATCCAAATTTGAAAGTTACAGTAAGAATACTCTTAGCACTCACTACCTGTTACTGTACCTTCTGGTGAAAGAGGCTTTAGTAAACTAAAAATTATCAAAACAAATTTACAACTGTCACTTGCTCAGGAAAAATTGTTAAGTACAGCAATTTTATCAATCAAACAAGAATTTACAAAACAAATTAATTTTGATAAAATAATTGATGAATTTGCTTCATAAAAGCAAGAAAAGTAAAACTTTAAAAAAAGATTTTATGTTGGGCATTTATTTACATAAGTATTATTGATATAATTTTGTCTCTATTATTAAAATTACTGAAAAATTTGTAATATTCTAATTCATTTCATGTAATATTTATTTTGTTTTTCTTCTGTTAAGGTTTCTGTTATATTGTTTTTAATACAGCGGTGCCTCGTATAACGTACGCCTCACATAACAGACGTTGCGAACAATGGACTTTCTGTTTGACCGTTACGTGACTCGAGCAACGGACTGACTGCAAACAACAAACTTTCCGTTCAGCAGTTACGTGAGGTGAACAATGGACTTTCTGCAAACAAGTGCGAATGATGTTTCTACTCTTTTGCCATTGCCAATGACAATCTCCTATTTTTAAATGTTTTCTTGGCTTCCCAGAATAGCTTCTTGATGTAGGTATTTTAGGAGCCTTTGAAAACAGTTGCTCTTTGGCTGCAGAAGAGTAAGCTGTTTTTCTTTTGTCTTCTTCACAAGTAGCCCCGACTGTCGAGCTGCTTCACCACCCGAAGTACTTGGGATTCGACTGACTCCCTTGTTTATTACGTACATCACCTCAGTGCAGGGTATTTACATTTATTCAAGTGTTGTGCAAATCATGGCTTCTAAAAAAATAACAGAAAGGTGATTTCAATTGAAACAAAGCAAGAAATCATCAGGAGTGAAAGTGGAGTAAACCTTGTCAAAGAGGTGGTCTCAGCAAGACCATCATCAACACCATTTTAAGCAAGAAAGACGCCATCAAGTCAGCCAAAGTTACCAAGGGAGTCTCCAAGATCTTCCATGTGAAGCGTAGGTCTTCACTCCATGACGAAATGGAAAGGCTGTTGATGGTTTAGATCAGGGCTTCTTAAACTTTTTTTATTCATGACCTCATTTATGATTGCGATTTTTTTCGCAACCCAAAAAAGAAGAAAATATAAAATAAAGATATATAAATATTTTGTGGTGATTTATTGATTAGATAACAATATATATACATATGAAAAAATATAGTTTTAGAATTTGTTTAAAAACATACAAAAATATAAAATTAAAAATTGCACAAAAAGTTGTAAAATTGTATTTATTATAGTTACAAAAATTATATACCCTATTTTTCATCAAAACTGCATTTCTTGCAATAACATAAATAAAAGAGAATATTGGGCAAAATATATTGTTGCTAGTATATATGATCCCGGGCATTTTGGCCCTCTTACTTCAAATATATTCAAGCGCAGCCGTTAAATCAGTGATTCTCAAACTTTTTCGACCCACCGCCCCCTTTGTTCCATAAAGTTATACCCAACGCCCCCCGTGTGAGAAAGGATTGGAAATATTCTTAGGAAAACTTTCCTATGAATCTCACGCTTTGTGCCCTTACCGTACATTGTTCTCGACATCTGGAAACCATTAAATGCAATGTTTCCTCTTATCCGTTTGACAGAGGAAAGGGAACTTTTACCTTTGATCACCGTTCAGTACCCTGCCTCCAGCGCCCCCCTAGATTTACTCACCGCCCACAAGGGGGCGTTATCGACCCACTTTGAGAAACGCTGCGTTAAATGGTTGAGTATACAAAAAATTAAAGAAAAATTGTTTTTAATAAGACGGATGTGCTTGCTTTTTACTGCATAGCAAACTAAATCTTGGTGCAATGTTTGACACTGCTGCACGTAAAATCTCTTCAACATTTTTTAGCAATGAACGATATTGGGATTTGATGTGTTAAAGCTGATAAAGTAATTTCACATAAATATGTGGTGTTGAATGGCAGAAGAACATTTTCAAACTCTCACAAATTATTTTCAATATTTTGCATTAAAATCGCGTGACCCCAAGATTTCGCTAAGCGACCCCAAATGGGGTCACAACCCATAGTTTAAGAAGCCCTGGTTTAGATCAATGATAGACAGGTGAGAGGTGATATCTCTAACCAAAAAGTTATCTGTCAAAAAGCCAAACTCATCTATGACGAGTTGAAGAAAAACACTCCTGCAATAAGCTACAGCAGTGGCAATGAAGAAGAGGAGTTTAAAGCCAGCAGAGGGGTGATTTTTTAGGTTCAAGAAAAGGTGTGGAATCCACAGCATCACCATGCATGGTGAGGCTGGCAGTATTGACAAGGAAGAAGCAGAGAAGTTCTCTGTTGATTTTCAACAATTTTTCAAGAATAAAGGATACCGCCCGCAAAAAGTTTTTAATGCTGACGAAACTGGTCTTCTCTGGAAGATGCCCAACAGGACCTTCATTACCAAAGAGGAAAAGACTTTGCCTGACACAAGCCCATGAAGGACAGGCTGACACTCCTGTTTGCAGCCAATCCCAACAAAGACCTGAAGATCAAATCCCTGCTGGTTTACCATTCTGAAAATCTCAGGGTTTCCAAGAAGAACAGCATTGTCAAGTCCAACCTGCCTGTCCATTGAAAGTCTAACCAAAAAGCCTGGGTGATCCAGGTTGTCTTCAAGGAATGGATCCTGGAAACCTTTGCTCCTGCTGTAAAGAAATACCTGATGGACAAAGAGCTGCCGCTCAAAGCCCTGGTGATACTGGACAAAGCTCCTGGTCACCCAAAAGACCTGGAGGAGATCCTGGAAGAAAGCTATCCTTTCATCAAGGTGCAGTATCTGCCAGCAAACACCACTGCCATCCTTCAGCAAATAGATCAGCAAGTCATTGCCAACTTCAAAAAACTGTACACTAGAGCTCTCTTCATGAAGGTGTTTGAAGAATGTCAGCTTTGTGGAGATATGACTGTCCGAAAGTTCTGGAAATTTGATGTTCTTGTGGCAATCAGACTCATCCAGAATGCCTGGGGAGAAGTCATGCAGAAGACCCTCAATTCAGCCTGGAAGAGGCTTGTTCCTGAATGGACCTAGGAATCCTCAAATGGACCAGCTGGTTCAGCTGAGGATACAGAAGGGGTGCAAAAGATCATCTTGACAGCCCAAGAGTTGGAATTGGAGGTGGAAGATGTGGAGGAGCTCATTGAAGAACACCAAGAAAAGCTGACAACTGAAGTGCTCCAAGCACTTCTGGCCCAGAAACATGATGAAGCTCAAAGGGAAGCTTCATGTGACGACGAGGCGAAGCAATCCAATCAACCAATTTCAACTGCTGCCATCAGGGACTTCCTTGTCAAATGGGGAGAGGTTCAGGAGTTTACCAACACACACTATCCAAACACAGCTGAGGCCAACAGGATCAATGATCTCTACAATACATCCTTGCCCATCATTTCTGACAGGTGTTGAAGAAGAGAGAGAAACAGACCACCTTGGACATGTTTTTCAAGAAGCCAGCTGCCAAAATACAAAGGATGGAACAAGAGGAGTTGACCCTGCAAGCCCCAGTAGCCTCTCCTGAATCTGACTCTGATTAAAAAGCAATAAAAAGAGACCTGCTGCAATGTGTAAAAAGTGTGTGTCTGTATGAATGTGTGAAGAAAGTGTTCCTCTACCTCCTCCTCACATCTGACTACCCGGCATAATTGGTGACTGCTCCATTTACACTTTTTTTTAATGGTACAGTACGGTTATTTTATGCTGAGGAACGAATTAGATGTTTCAACATGTATTTCTATGGAAAAATGCGTTTCGTATAATGGACGTGCACCCGAAACAGATTAAGCACGTTATATGAGGCACCACTGTATGTGTAATTTTATGTTCCTACTACTATTGTACTATTGCTGCATTCTGAAACGTTTTTATTCAATACTTATTAGAAATAAAAAACTATATACATAGGTATAAAAATTTATCCTCCTGCTTCAGATGAAAATACCTCTAGAACCAGCTCTGTGTGGCACACATATCAAACTTATGAATAAGTACACACAAAAACCAGCCAAAATGAAGTTTAATGCAAGTAATGAAAGTTAAATCCAATAGAATTCATCTACATTCATTTTTAAAATATCTTGTTCTATTTTCCACATTATATTTTATCAAGCTGAAGATGACAATTTTAAAATTGCTGAAAACAAATGTTTTCAACAATTCTGGATTTTATGTGTATTTATTTGTGTATAACATCCACTTAGAAGATATTATTAGTATAGCACTCATATTTCTAGGCCAATGAAAGGCATCATGCATCCTTTTATTAGATATACATATCTGATAAAATAATGCATGGTGAATTATTCATAATAAAACTTTCTAATACACTAGAATTGTGTTTTGAATGTGATGAGATACAATCCTTACACATGTTAATAAAACTGACAAGCACACTTGACACCAAATTTGTATAAGTAATAATGCACATTTTCAAATATCTATTTGAAAAATATCTATTTGAAAATTGTTAAGAAAATACAAATTTTGCTTAAGAAGTCATTGGCATATCCACTTAAATTTTGTTCTTATTCTAAATATGTTTTATTTCACCTGAAGATATTTGTAAAATGTTGAATTCACTTCGAGCCCTATCATGAAGCATTCATTCATTCATTCTCACATTCGATCAATACAAAAAAAAAAAAAAAAAAAGAAGGTAGTATTCCGGCGATTTCGGTAAAGTTTCATTTCAAATTAGTACGCACCTCTTTGGGTACGATTCATTATCTAGAATTACCTCTAACGTTCTTTTACGCTGATACGAGAGTCGTCCTTTAGAAGTTTTCCTTAATTCGTTAACTGTATTTGCCATGTTATATTCAAGAATTAATCGCTTAAGTAACCTGATAAATATATATGGCTCTGTCCTACTTGGTAAACACTTTCTTCATAAATAATATATATTTTAAACATTATTATTTACAAAAAAATACCAAGTATCATACACTTCGAACGAAAATTATAATGACCGGGTTTATTATCACGTTGCCACATGAAAAATAAATACTGGATATTATTTAAAATAAATTATCTTATTATTTTCATGAAGAGTAATTATTAAATAATTAAGTACTGTAAACTGTCAAAAATTAATTACATATTAATTATATAATTAATTTAATATTTAAATAATATAAAAAATTATATTTTATTTCGGGTTTAGGATATATATATATTTTTTAACTCTTTCCGCCCTGTGGGCACTAAGAGGGCCTTTTTTAGTAAGCCCATTATGGGTTCGGCCAGGCCCACAATGGGACGACCGGGTGGTGAGGGACGGGGCCCGACATATCCGAACGGACCACCCTCCGAAAAATTCCTGGGGATTATTCGACCCGTTCGAATTCGATTCCGGGTCTCCCAGAACGGTAGACTGTCACCTTGACCGCTCAGCTATCCGGCCGTCGGTTTAGGATATGTTAAGAGAATAACGGTTTTCGTTATAAAACAATAGATAATCCCTAAACACCTAGAATAAATTATTCTATTTAGGTGTATTAGCGGTTTTGTTGCATTTAATTATTTGACATAATCGCGAATAAACACTTAAATACAGCCCTCTGTTCACATATTGAGAATTAATTGTTGGACTATTATTTCAACAATTAATATTCAATGTACGATTGATAAATATGTTATCCTACTGCAGTGTTCTTCGAAGCGCGGAGATAGAAACACGTGAGCTGGATTGAAATGATGGAATAAAGCAACGCAACATTTGGGAGATCTGAAAAGGGAGGTGTCTCCCGTATGGTCCATATTTAGATTTTAGACACTTGAAGAAAACTCGGAAAAATCCACATGGAACTGATTCCTGGGAATCTGACCGTCTTCAGGTATTAGTTAGTTACGTGATGAAAATCGGAAAAATTCCACGTAGCCAGCTCTTTGGTGAAGTGCGAACCCACGACCAACTACCAGTTTTCAATGGTAGAAACTAATGATCACTATTATTCAGTAGCCATAGATGAATTGGTTTTGTTGTTAGACTAGACTGCGTGAACACATCTGCCAAGTTCGATCCAAAATCTTCTTATCGAAGACGCTCAATCATAGAAAATTATTGCCATTAAGTCAATATTTATATTCAATTTTTTTTAGGAAAATTTTATTACAGCCAATGAATCTCCACTCGGAATTATAGATGAGCATTTTTTTTTTTTTTGAAAGATAAGATAATTAATATTTTTTTCTATTCAAAAAGTAATGACTTTATGACATTCGAAAATATTTAGTAGCTTAACTGTAGAATTTTAATACCCGAACAACAATAGTGTTGTTAAAAAATAAACGTGGATATTTTAGGTTTTTTTTTTTTTTGTAACTCTTTCCACCCAGTGGGCACTAAGAGGGCCTCTTATAGTAAGCCCATTATGGGTCCGGCCAGGCCCACAATCAGGCGGCCGGGTGGTGAGGGACGGGGACCGACATATCCAGACGGACCACCCCCCGAAAAATTTCTGGGGATTTCTCGACCCGTCCGAATTCGATCCCGGGTCCCCCAGGGCGGCAGGCTGCTAACCTTGACCGCTCGGCCATCCGGCCGCTGGATATTTTATGTTAGGTTCTTAGAAGTAACCACAATTGGCATTCGTTTACTTTGTGATCAAACTCGCGGAACTCACTTTCAAAGCTGCGGACACACGCACGAGATGTGGGGCGTTTTATTTGATGAATTACATTTACTTGTTCATTAAAGGATTGTTGATGAACGAGTAAAATTTTACAGTGAAATTAGGGCCGTCCCGAACTATAGGCGCACTTGGACCAAAAATTTTTAGGGACGCCACAACCAATATCAGTTAAATTGAGCCAAAAATTGAGCATGTGCCTAGAGCGTAAAAATTCTTGTGCCGGACCTGAATGCAATTGAGACATTTTTAAAGACAAATTCTATGAAAACAAAATCTGCATTGCTTACTGCTCTTCCTTCCACTCTCAATTTATTGTATATTTATATTACTGTGTTGACTTAAATAATTATTGTTAACTATATTACTTTCTGTACTTTGTAATCCGGCTATGCCTAGCGGAACATACTAATATCTATTATGTTAATAAAAATGATGATGCTCTCCATACATTTGGTAAATATTCTGTTGCAGCTACAGCATTGTCACTTCAAAAAAAAGTAATTTAAATGGTAGAAAATGAAAGTCGAATCAACTGAAGTAGCTAGAAGAAAAAGTGTTCTCGGTGGTCACTAGTGTATAAATGCAGGAAGATTTTCAAAGCAGTCTACAATATTACAGGAGCATTTCCCTCAACTAAACTTAAAAGAAAAACTGTGGAGGAGGTTGCGCCTCGAAAAATAGCAATGGTTCTACATGCTCTTAGTTTTATTTTGTAGTGTCAAATGTGATTGGAATAAAAGATTTTGACAGTGGCGTGCCGTCATTGGAAGCGATGGAAGCGCCGATTCCACCTTCCAATGACCTTCCCTTGTATTTTATAAAATATAAATTTTCATATTTTAACGTACAGCATTAATTAAAATTAATTTTTTATTATAACTGCATTATGTATCTTTTTCAAATTTCTATACTACATGTGAAAAAAACGATAAGATTGCTATTGTATATTCGAATAATTCAGTGGCGGAAGGAATGTCGAAACCGGCTCAGTTTCCAATCAGCCAGATTATATAGGCATTGGCACATGCGGTTTACAGAGCACCAACCTCACCCGGTTTAGCTGGTAGAAGCAACACACACGTAAAGCTTCAAATTTTATATCCCGGACCGGTTGTGGGCTGTTAGCCGCCTGCCTGCTAGATGTTCGGCCGCCCTCGCCCGATTATGTGAATCACGAGTAGACTAGATCAACGGCGGACAACCTCCGGCCCGCGAGCCAGCTACGGCTCGCGAAAAGTTTCTATCCGGCCCGCGAGATATTTAATAGATTATTAAATTGGAAAAATAACTAATTAATAGTTATTTTTCCAATTCTTTGTAATTTTCGAAAACGATAAGAGAAATAAATGTAGTAATTAACTTTTTATTTATTTATTTCATATTTGCAGACTAAAAAAATTACGAGTCACAAGAAGGCGTCAATTAACTACTACGGCCAGCGGAAAAAACGTAAAATTTATTCTGGCCCATGTTATAAAAAAGGTTGCCCATCCTAGACTAGATTTATAACTTAACCCAACCGATAGGAATTTACTGGCATGTTTTTATGATAATTCCGTATAGTTGACAGGAGTTTAAAAAAAAATCCATTAAAATATTTGATATATTTATTCTGCGTTTATTCCGCTCTCCCATCTTATATTACTTACGGATTTCAATGTTAAACCGGTGATATTACGATTTAGTATGTCCCATCTGTAAGGGGAATGCAGAAAAAAACGTGTACAATTCTAGTACAGTGTTAAAAAATTAACTGTTACTTTGGCAGCATCATATTTTACAACCAAATTTAACGGGACGCCAGTCGGAAGTCGCAATTTTTCCGAATAATGTTTTTATTTTTCAAATTTAAGACAATTGTTAAATCAAACAATAAATTAATGATTTACAAAAGGCATAGTTTTAATATTTAACAAATTTCCAAAACTACTTACACCTTACGGTTAACGTTACTGTAGGTATCCAAGATGGCGGCTCGTCTCTGATTCCAGCATATAGAAGAAAGGTTACAGTGGGGACGCACGTTTTCTAAACCTATTTCAATAAATTACCATAATTATTAGCAACCAAATTATTAGAATAGGTTAGGTTTAGAAAACGTGCGTCACCACTGTTTCCTGTCTTCTGATTCCGACTTGCGCTCTGTTAACCCATAAGTACCTAAGTATTTTATGTTTAACGCTTTAAGTAACTATCAAATATTGTAAAAACAATTATATAACGTTGTATAATGCTATAAATAAACAATAATATAATACCCACTCGCATTGTTGAGAAATACTTAATATTAAAAAAATAATAATAAAAACATATAGATTATCTATATTTTTGGGACGAACTGTATCCTTGGAAAGGATAATTTCAAGGATATTTTTCGATATGATATACTTAGGCTGAATTCACATCAAATCTAAAAAAATTTGAGATTTTTAATAAAGTGTAACTCAACATCTGCGTAAGATAGAAACTTTCGGGTTGGAAAATCACACAGAGCATCAAAAAGTACTCCTAGGAGAGTCCTGGCTAGAATACCGGATAAATATACCGAGTACTATATCGAAAAGTACAGCAAAAATTCGTTAGTTTTGATTTTAGAAATTTTTCAATAGTCATTGGGTTTTTTTTTTCTAGTTACAGTATGTCGTCCGTCAGTTTTTCTTATAAAAATTTTTCTAATCAATATTGGCTAAGTAGAGCTTGAGAAAAATGAGATTGAAGATTTTCCCAAAAGTGAGAGATACATAGATGAAGCATATAAGAAATACAATTGCACTGCATATGATAAACAAACATAACCGAATGTTTACTTTATTTCTTTCTCTTTTCAAATGTCAAGTTCAAAAGAACAACAAACTTTCTTCCCCTCACGAAATGGCGGTTTGTCCCACAGTGAAGCCACTTACGACCGCTACTAGCAACAGAACGCTCCTGCATCCAGTTAAATATTATAGCTCCGTGGACGTATCCAATTTGGAAGTTTTTCATGAATGCAGAATTTCCTCGTTATTCTCGATGAGAATTTATTAATTCCCATAATCCTATTATTTGTCTTTTGATATCATTTGTTAATTATCATTCAAATTTCCTGGTATTGCGATGAAGGGAAATAATGCATTTAAGCCAAAATTATTATATTAATTTTAATATAAAGATGGAAAATTTATTAATACTTAGCACACAACTACCTCTATCGAATACAGGTTCGGTAAAAATCAAGATTTAGTGCTTCTGTTTATCGGTAACCATAATAAACTTACCATACATCCATACGATATTTCCTTAGATCTTATTACGTACAATCGTTGTGCCAAACCTTTCGGAGCTGTCTAGAACCTTGGAAGTCTTAACCGAATGGTTAAATAAACTACACAGAAATGCTGGATCCGTTCATTCCTGAGTTTAGTAACGTTTTTTAATTGAGATATTTCCCGCCCGAAAAATAAATATCGCGATATTTATTTATCTCAAACATATCGCTTTCATTGAGCCCATGCAGTTGGGGATTTAGGCACCGAAAGTCTCATTTTATTAATTAACAATGCAGAATATAAATAAAAACTTGTTCTAAAATTAAGCCTGTCATGGATCAGAAACACGTAAATCTCAATAAAGAATGAAATTTTTGCATTAAAAAAAAGTCTGTTTTTAAAGTAATGCCTGTATTTTTCCATTCTTCAGCTCTAATAGTTTGACCTACTGAGACCTGTAGGATGCCAGATTACTGATGGTTACGTTAAATACATTTAATTAACCCAAAAGTTAACCATCTCATCCTGTAAATCAGTACAAGTTGGCATTGAGATGATTATAATATTGATAAATTTGTTAAGGAAAATACACTTTCAAATCAATTTCCAAAAATAATTTTCATTTTTTTTTAAGTATAAATTTTATTAATGTATTCTTACATAATACAATATTTTTATGATTCTTTTTTGATTTTTCAGTATTTTAACTAAATTATTTGTTAAATTATTTTTTATAGTTCTATCACAAAACCAAAATTAAATTAAACCAATAATTCACATTAACTACTGTGAGGACCCAGACGAGGTCCGAAATCGCAAAAAAATGCAGAATCCTGTTGTGAAAAAATAACGATAAATTATATAATAGAGAGAGAAAAAAAACTCTTGATCAAAACAACTTAACGAAAAATGTAAACAACGAGTCTCGGGATGACGTCAACGCGTGTTAAACGACCTGTTAATGTTTAATCCAAAGGTAGAACTCTGACACACGCACTCATAAAAAGGTATAAGTTTGACACAACACAACTATTCAAAGAAAAAAATTTGAACTTTGGAAAACAATTTCAGAAAAAAAGAAAAATTGGAGAGATAGAAAAATAACGCGTGATCGTTAGAATTCCAAAATGACATCAATTGCAAACAACGGATTAAATTATAAGTGCAGGCAAGGGCATCGCCAGCCAATGGGCCAGGAGGGGCAAGATGATATAAATTGATAGAGGATATGAATTGTATGTAGTTAAAATAAAAACGATTCATAAATTTTAAAAAGCTTAAGAAGATTATTTTAATTAAAACATAATCTTCTTGGGTTTTTTGCGCGGGAATTATAAATCGGGCAATAAATGACTTAGCATTTAAATAAGTTTTTTCGCATGTCTAGGGAGGGGCAACTGCCCCTCTGGCGACGCCCTTGAGTGCAGGTGTTGTGGTTCTATCAACAATCTTGGAGCATAGTCGACAAAGGGTGTCAAATAGACACCTCGAATCGGACCTTTCCCGCGACCCGACATGGTCTCGTTTTGCGCTTGAAAACAAAGGGGAGACCAATCGGGAAGCGAGGAAGGGGACGAGGGACCAATCCGCAAGGTGGATAGTACACGAGAAAAACGTATAAAAACTGGGACTTCAAGGTCAAAGAGGAGTTTTTCCGGAATGACGGACATGCCTCTTGTGGATTAAGACAGTGTGTGTAGTGTCGTCACTCGGAACTTTAAGTGTGTCACCGCCCGTCACCATCGTCGAACGGCCTTTCTCGTCCTCCCGGGACTGGATAGATCGACCAACTGAACTCGTGCACGTTACTGAAGATCGCTAAGATTTGGAACAAATCAAACCGATGTAAGCATGAATTCGTCCAAATAAACAATTTTCCGCATGTAAACACTTGTCATCATTTGCCTCTTTCGCAACCGCCCACATACACGGATTCCCTTACAATGCGGTTAGCTACCGATCGGTGTGTATCACGTGACTTCTTCGTTTATCGGTGATGCGAAACTTACTGATCGTAACAAATAAAAAATTCGATTAATTTGCGCTATATTCGAGTTTTCCAGAGATCTTAGCTTTGATTCGCTCTTCTGTATGTCGATTGACTTTGTTTAAGCCAATAAACGTTTTGTTACCACCCTGGGCCATAAATATTTTGGTAAATACATCCCCTACTATTCTACAGTAAATCTTCGCAGTTTACACAGTTGGCTAAAAACAATCAAAGGGAAACTCCTTCCTGAGTGTTATTGAGTCTCTTCTGTCTTTGTTGACGTTACTTTAACTAATCACAGACTTATGAAACGAAAAAATTGCCGCGAAAAGTTCCGCCTCCAATCTTCGGAGTAAAATGTAAACAATCACTGTAAATTCGCTTTTTAAATCGATTTTTAATTCTAATTAACTAATTTAATGCACTTAGACATTAAATTAGCTAATTCGACAATATTTAGGGGAGTAAATATGTTTTTAAAACTATCTAGCGATAAATATTCCCGGGAAACTCCACCTTCCTATAGTAAGTCTATGGAAGGTGTTCGCGCTGTTAATTTGGCTTTAAAATTTTTGTCAAATGAATTCATATATATTTTGAATACATTTAATTATTTTACAAAAGTAAAATAATTAAATGTATTCAAAATTACAGCTTTACGACTGTGTCAGCTGTACTGACACAGTCGTACAGCTGACTAATCGGTGTCGCTTCACGATAAAAATCGACTACTCTCAGCAAGTAATTAGAGACATAGTGTGAATAATGGCAATAACTTCTCCCCCGCTTTAGGTAGAAAGCTGCGGTTTGTTTTGTTTAATAGAGGACAGATGTTTCTATCTAACAGAGGTGCAAAGTTCAGCGATTCTCTGTAAATTAATTTTTTTTTTTCGTAACCTTTAAATTTGTTCGTAAACTTCATATTATTTTCAATATGTATAAAACTAAACATTATACAATCGTAAACTGTAATATGTTTTTAATCAAACACAAAAATCAGATTGAATATAGCGCGATATTGAAGCGAAATATCGCAATTCAAAAAATTACCCGAAAAACGCAAAAATGCGCCGCATAACGAATTCCACGTATTTACTTAATGCTAAAGGTTTTCCGCATGAAAAGGGTTAAGCTCATCCTGACGCGGGATATTTAAGCCCAGTATACACCAGTCCAAATCTTACACTGGTGTCAGTGAAACGGGATTAATCGTATCTCCCTTTAAAGTCTGCGAATCTTACACTACATTATTTTTACCAACTTTTAGATACTCAGTGAAAATGTGTTATTTATGCAAAATAAACAACAAACCAATTATTATTTCTAAAATTTATTAAGTTATTAAAATCTTCTTTTCTGTATATTATTATTATTATATTTTTTACAAATATACAGTAAAATATGTACACATCAAAGATATTTTAATACATTATTCTTCATATACAATCCTAACAGTAATTCAATTATTCAGAATCAAAAATTTTTGAAATTTTTAGAATTTACATATCATTATTAATTATTATTAAATTTACAGCAACTTAACATAATAAAAATGGTAAAATTTTAGTAGTAAATCATTAAAATTTAATCATATCTTTATGCCAATTTGTGAGCCGAACTCCGAGTTTAAACTGATTTGTTGACAATTCTCATTAACGGTTGGTTAGTTGGTTGGTTAGTTCTAGTTTTTTGGCACAAGAGCCATACAGGCTATACTGCGCCATGACAAATGGTAAAATTAAACAAAGCTAAATATAATATAATAAATAATACAAGCAATGGGATCGGTTATATATACGTACTAAAAACAATAATCTTTAAAAATTGTAAAATTTTTAAAAATAAACGAGTTTTAAAAAATTAACTCTTTTTTATCCGATTTTTTGAAAAAAGCAGGAGTCGTCTACAAACTAATATGCACATGTCCAAGAAGTAAGATCTATGTTGGTGAAACAGGAAGACAACTTGAACAACGTGTTAAAGAGCATGAGGCGGCAATTCGTCTGAAAAGAACCGAATCCCCATGGTATCAACATTGTAAAAATAATAATTGTATCATAAATAGAAGTAATATTAAAATATTGTATAAAATAGATAATATTGTAACAAGACGCATCGCAGAACATTATTGTATCAAAAGTTATGCAAATACCATCAATCTGAATACGGGTTTATCTGTAGATGCATGCTGGGAAAACTTGATAGAGTATAAATGTAACAGTGTTGAAAAAGTGTAATATCCACTGAAGAGGCAAAGAAATTTGTGAAATGCATTTGGATAATTCAGATAATAACGTATGGATAAAGAACAATAAAGTAAGGAATATTTGTTAATTCTCAGTGTCCATCTCAGTTCTTAGCTCATTCGAAATCGGATAAAAAAGAGTTAATTTTTTAAAACTCGTTTATTTTTAAAAATTTTACAATTTTTAGAGATTATTGTTTTTAAAGCTAAATATATATATCACAAAAACACAAACAAGTGCAAACAAACAGTACAACACAAATATAAATATATACTAAATAAATAAATAAATAAATTAGTTAAATCTCTTTATTAATATTTATAACTTTCAAAAAGTTCAGTATCTTATCAAGATTTGGCCTCTGGCCCAAAATCTCTCTCAAATTTGCATTTCCGAAATGCTGTCTGCGACTCTGGTCAAAAGCAACACAGTTGCAAAGTATGTGTTTGACACTTAAAATACAAATGCAATACTGGCATACTGGCTGGTCATCACCCTTTAAAAGGTATTGATGAGTAAGCCGAGTATGTCCAATCCTCAGACGAGTAAGAATTACTTCAGATCTCCTATCATACTGTTTGTTGTGTGTCCAATTTTCTATTATAGGTTTGATCTCGTAAAGTTTATTGTGGACTTGTTCGTTCCACACATTTTGCCATCTCTCAGCTACTCGTTTTTTAACGACCAGCTTCAAGTCACCTCCTTCAATAAACATTCTATGCTGAGAAGGACTTGCTGACTTTGCAGCTGCGTCAGCTTCTTCATTCCCTCTTATACCTACATGGCCTGGGACCCAACAAAATTTTACAAGAATATTACTCGCAATAAGATGGCAAGAACAGTTTGCGAATTTTAATCACTATAGAGTGAGAACTAGGTTCATGTGAGATCAAAGCCTGAAGTGCACTAACTGAGTCAGTGTAAATAACACAGCGACGATGACCTTTACTAATTATATATTTTAAGGCTAGGTAAATAGCCTGCAACTCTGCAGTAAAGATGGAAGAATTCGATGCAATTTGTTCTGCCACGATCTCATCCTGGCAGACAAAGGCTGAGCCAACGTAATCAACCGATTTCGATCCATCAGTATAAATAGGAATTAAATTCCTGTCGTGGTGTTGAATTTCTGCAAAGTGCTGCCTATAGATGTAGTCCGGGGTGGATTCCTTAGGAAACTGCTTTAAGCTAAAGTCAACATTAATCACAGGAGTTGACCAAGGTGATATATTATCGACCTCGGCCTGTGAAATGTTGCTTGTGTCCAAGTCAATCGTGCTGCTTACATTCTCCATTCTAATGTCAAATGTAGGGACACAACTTGGGCGAGCTGTAAATAATCTTTTCAGCTGAGTATCTGATACTCTACAATAAACTGAAGGTTTAGCCAGAGATTTCTGTTTAATGTAATAGAACAAAGACAACTGCTCTCTCCTGAGAGATAGTGGAGGCTCATAAGCATCCACGTACAAACTTTGAACAGGAGAAGTTCGAAATGCACCAGTGCACAAACACAATGCTTGATGGTGGATTGGATCCAGCATCCGAAGAGTAGATTCTCGCGCAGAGCCATAAACAACACATCCATAATCCAGCTTAGAGCGAACGAGGACTCTATATATCCTGAGCATCGAACATTTGTCTGCTCCCCAGGATAAGCAGCATAATACCTTTAAAAGGTTCAGAGATTTTAAACATCTACTCTACAAATTGTGCAAGTGTGGTAAGAACATCAATTTATGGTCAAACACAACACCCAAAAATTTTGCTTCATTGACCATTGGGATTTTAACCCCATTTAGGTGAATTTCAGAGTCCAGGTGCAAACCACGCCTTCGGCAAAAGTGGATGCACGAGGTCTTCTCTGCATTAAAAGTAAAACCATTGATCTTGGACCAATTGTCTATGCGATTTAGGGAGGTTTGCAGTTGTCTTTCAATAAAACTCATGTTAGTAGACTGACAGGAGATCTGAAAGTCATCCACATACAAGGAGTGTTTCACACTGGGAGGAAGACACTTAGCTATGCTATTAATTTTTATTAGGAAAAGAGTCACACTCAAAATAGAACCTTGAGGAACACCCTCTTCTTGAGTGAAAGGCCTAGACAAAGTGTTGCCCATCCTAACTTGGAATCTTCAATTCTGCAAGAAGTTTTTTATAAAAATTGGCAGATTACCCCGCAGTCCAAATTCATGCAGATCATGGATCGCCAGCAGCGATCATAAGCCTTCTCTATGTCGAAAAACACAGACACTAAGTGCTGTCGTCTTACAAACGCTTCGCGTATAGATGTTTCAAGAATTACTAAATTGTCTGTGGTACTTCTGTTCCTACGGAATCCACTCTGATGTGGTGAAAAGTAGTTCTTTTCCTCTAGGAGGAACATCAGGCGTCTGTTTACCATTCTCTCGAAAAGTTTGCAGAGACAACTAGTCAGAGAAATTGGTCTATAATTAGAGGGATTCTTGCAGTCTTTACCTGGCTTGGGAATGGGAATTATGATAGATAGCCTCCAAGAGTCAGGAAAAGTATGTTCTGTCCATATTCTGTTGAACAGATTCAGAAGGTTACTAAGGGAATTGTCTGACAGATTTTTAATCATGCTGTAATGGATTTTATCCGGCCCTACAGCAGTATTCCCCGAGCGAGAGATTGCTGTACATAGTTCTATTCTGCTGAATGGCACATTATATTCCTCATTAGATGGAGAGTGGAAGTTTAGATATTGTTTTTCACTTTGGACTTTATAAGCCTGGAAATTTGTTGTATACATAATATTGCTGGATGAAGACGAAAATGTTTCACCCAACAAATCAGCAATACCTTTTATGTCACTGATTATTGTGCCATTATTTTCCAGCATGGACAGAGAGTGAGAAGCATATTTCCCATTAATTTTATGGATTTTATCCCAGACTGCTTTTGAGCTGGTGGAAGATGTTATGCTAGAAACATACTTCCTCCAGGAATCCCTTTGGCTTTGCCTCCTTATTTTTCTGGCATTTGCCTTTGCTTTTTTAAAAGCTATCAAATTCTCAGCAGTGGGGTATCTTCTGAAAATCCCCCATGCTTTCTTTTGTTTTTTAAATGCTGCCTCACAATTCTGATCCCACCATGGTTTCGGATGTTTTGGATATCTGGTTGACGTTTTCCCCATTGTTTTTTCGGCTGCCTGAATAATACTGGAAGTGACAACTTCTACTGCATCATTGATATCGGCAGTATTGACCATTTCCTCAGTGATGTTAGCCAAAGAGGAAAATGCAGGCCAATCTGCCATTTCAAATTTCCAGCGTGGTGGACGGGCTGTTTCACAGCTTTCTCTGCCTCGATATTCTAAAAATATTGGGAAGTGGTCACTGGAAAGTGGATTAGATCCAACCTCCCATGTAAACGCTGAAAACAGATTTGGACTAGCTAATGTCAAATCAATGGCAGTAAATGTTCTTGTTGGGGCGTGAAAGTATGTCACTTCTCCAGTATTAAATAAATACAGTTGGTGATTGCCTATAAATCTCTCAATGGCCCTGCCTTGACGGTTTATGTCAGGACTGCCCCACATTGGGTTGTGGCCATTGAAATCACCAAGTAAAAGGAATGGAGTCGGCAGTTGTTCAACCAAGGCATCCAATTCATCTTCATCGACTCTGACATCTGGTGGCAAGTATATGGAACAAACTGTGACAGTTACTCCAATAGAGATTTTGACTGCCACCGCTTGCAGCTCTGTTGTTATTTGTACCGGTAAGGACGGGATGCAGTTTGAAACCAGTATAGCCACACCTCCACTGGCGCGAGTGTGGCTATCATCATCCTTACGGTAAAGATTAAATCCTTTTAAAGTAATTTTTTCTCCAGGTTTTAGATGTGTTTCCTGGAGTGCCATGCAGAGAGATGTGGTAGGTGATGTCATGTGTTTAACGTCAGAAAAGTTGTTGCGGAAACCACGACAGTTCCATTGGATTATTTTATAATCCATTATGTGGTTGAGGCAGCATTCTTTATAAAAGTATCCCTCTTTAGTTTTACAGCCGATTTGCCTTTTGGAGGCGAGTTTGGTGGTGTAACCACCTTATTAGTCTCCTCATCTGAGAAGTCAGAGAACTCACTCATAGACTGAGTCTCTGATCTTTTAGATTTAGAGAGGGCTGATTTTAATTTTTGTTTGTTCAGTGGGTTCTTATTAGCTTTTTTAGAACCCACATTTCTGGTTACTATCCCTGCTTTAGGTAGGGGTGTTTTTTTCTTTATATTCTCCTTTACTTCTGTATCTGTAGATTGAGTTAACAAGCATCTAGCATGGCGAGTGAAAGATTCATTTGGTGAAACGGAAATTTCTGTCTGAACCGCACATGTCTTTGTGGACTTCAAAACAGAAGCAAATGTCTTTTGTTGTAATGATGCACTTTGAGTGACCATGCGCCGAGCCTCTGGGTAAGGTATGTTGTTAACTGTTTTTAGGCGTTGAATTTCTTTTTCTCTTTGCCATGCAGGGCATTTCCGAGAATAGGCAGGATGGGCATCCTGGCAGTTCACACAGTGTGGAGTACTTTTACATTCAGTACTGTTGTGGCCTTCAGTTCCACACTGTGCACATAAGCTTTTGCCTCGGCAGGAGGTCTGGGAATGTCCAAATCGCTGGCATTTGAAACAACGCAGCGGATTTGGAACGTATGGTCGAACTGGGCATCGAAGATATCCCGCAGTAACGAATGATGGCAATGTTGGCTTTCCAAAAGTGAGAATAAGATGTTTAGTCGGTATCAGCTTGCCATCACGACGAATGGAGATGCGTCGAACAGCAGTGACACCTTGATCTGCAAGACCGATCTGGATGTCTGCTTCATCTTCAGACATCAGATCGACCTCAGATATCACACCACGTGATGAGTTCAAACTTGTGTGTGGTGTGATGGTGACTGTTATGTCTCCTAGAGATGTCATTTTCAACAGCTTTGCTGACTGTTGAGAGGAGGCTGCTTCTATCAGTAGGTCCCCTGACCTCAATTTTTGTATTTTCTTTAAATGTCCAATAGTTGATTGAAACAACTTTTGAATTAGGAAAGGGGAACATTTAGACATGGGTTTTTCAGTTGTACTATGTACTATGAGATAAGTTGGTTGGTTGGAGGAACTGACCTCCTTTGGTCGTGATGCATCAGTGCTTGTAGTTTTTAGTTTTATTGAATCCATGTTTAATAATAACTATTCAGCTCCTAGTGACCCCACCCACCATGGGGTCCAACAAGGGGATGCCGTCACATGGGAGACTCCCATAGACCGTCACACCAGGGTTTCCCAGGAGCTATACCCTCACAATGCAATCGAGAAGAGCACACCTTGTCTGACGTGTCCGCCCGGTCTGCATCGATCGGTTGACTCCAGGCCGAGGTCAAGAATGACTCAACGACCAGCCGATTGACTCAAACGGAGCCTGATTTGAGCCTCCCGTTCATCCGAAGCACAGGCCAAAGCAGTGTGTTGGAGACGTTAGGTTGCCCCTCAACTACCAGGATCCCCTTTTCCGGCATACGGGTCACCACGCACGGCAAACACGTAGGTGGGCGTTCAGATCCCAGGGATGGTAAAGAAGGGTTACTAAACCAACTCTGGGAGGTCCCCTCACCACGGACAGGAACCCACATCGAGGGGAATTCTCATTAACAAAAGTCTTATGATATCTTCCAAAAAGTAGAATCAAGGATACCCGATGGTTTAGGAATTGTACCTTCCTTAAAGTATTCTTCTAGAAAGTATTCTAATCTTTGAAGAGGTCCACCAGATCCAGGTAATGTAGCCTTTTTTACTTTTGGAAGGAATTCAATAGCTAATGCTTCCATGAGTTTTTGAAACTGCTTTCCGTAAGTTTTTTGCATTGCGTAGCCGGCAACTTCGAGAAAATCCACTAGAATTGTAGCAGTGATATCCGATCGTGGTTGCAAATTTAAGAGTCTAGCCAACCAAATCCATGCATGTTTCATTCCATGTGGATGTGGATTGTTCAAAATGGGAAGAGTTACAATGACAGCAGCATAAAGGCAAACTATTCCACTCATTCTCTTCAAAAACATAGCTTGCGTTTCAACAACACCTTCATAGTAAACGTATCCCAGTTGCCTAGAAAAAATTAAATTAAATTGTAATTATAGAAATTTCAGTTCTTTGATTCTTTTCAAAGTCAAAGTTTGTAAAAATAACTTGTTAACAGTATTGTGAATTTAAAAATATATTTAGATGTATTGTTAAATATGGCTTTTCTGTGTGTGTGAAAATAATTAAAATATTAAAAAAGTTAAAATTCACAACTATCCATTTAAACTGAACATTGTCCAGGGGTCGTGCTGCAGTGCGAAAATTTCAGCTTGACGATATTTTTATTGAAGTGGGTGATAAGAATCCTAGTCTGCTTATTTGAACATTCTATGTGAAATTGAATCACAAAGCATACTTTAAGAAAAACAGAAGAATGTTAGGCTCCTGAGTAATAAAAGTTGCATGCATCATACATCTAGCAACATCATGACATCACATGGCAAGTTTAGACAGGAAAGCAGGAAGTAATGTCAAGAACCAAATGCAGTTTTCATGCAATTCCACCCAGCATTTCCAGATTGGGGATTTTTTATTGACTGACATAATTTAAAAAATTTTTTAAGGTGACATTTTTTCACTTTTTAGTAGACTTAGGCTGCATTCATGCAGATGTGAGAAGAGGAAAAAACAGGCAAAAGAGAACTTTTGAAATCAAAATTTGCACTCACAATGCTATTTATACAGAAGAAGGAAATGGAGTCTCGTGTATAACATGCAAAAAATGCACAAGTTTCCCTAGAGAGAGAAAGTTTAACCTTAAACTTTCTCAAAAAAATGTCGCACATGCCCCAACTCAAATTCGAAATGGCAAAAAAAAAAATTAAAACTGGCAAAATGCGGTTCGTGATTTTTTAAAATTTTCCAAAGTGACCCAATTGTCTGAATTTTAAGTTCTAAGTTTAAAGAAAGATTTTTAAAATTTGATAATTATTATTTTAAAAGATTTTAGTGTTCAAGTAGAATGGAACCTGATTCTTTCAGTTTTGCTAGATAAGGTTCAGTTAAGAATAGATGATTACATTCTTATATTTCAAATATCTATATATTTTTGAAGTTCAAAAAAAGCACTACATCTGTAAGATGCTATTATATTTTATGTAATATAGTAAACTTATTAATTTTTTGCATTGATTTGTTAGATTATAAATAGAATCATCTTAAAACAGAAGAAAAGAACTAAAACACATGTTATTAAGTACAGAAATTGAACTATAACTTTCAACTTACTTTAAGTAGTCGTCTTCATTCTGTCCTTGATAGGGTATATAATACGGAACTAAATAAGGACAACTCTTATAAAGGTGGGCAAGAAATAATTTTAGTAGATCAGGATACTTTTGACATAAAAATACTGTTAATGCTGCAAGTGGAAATGCTGCTTCTGGTCTTGAGGATATTTGACTTTCACCCTGACCCTAGAATAATGTAAAGAATGTAAATTTATTAATTCAAATATTATTATACAAAAATTACATATAAATATTTTAAGAACACTTACAACTATTTTTTTTGCAATGAAATCCAAACAAAAATATTTTCCTTCAGAACAGACATTTATACAAACTGTCTTGCCAGTAACCACAATGTTATGTCCAGACAAAAATGTTTCCAAACGCTTCATTTTATCATGCAAATGTTTAGCAGATACATCAGATGTACTATTTATTGGTGTATTTACAGCCTTTTGCAAATCACCCTTTGCTTTCTTCCACTGAAATTTTTTGAAATAAAATTAATTAAAAAAAATTTTTAATAATAATATATTATAAAAGTTATTCATCAATATCTATTAAATTTTTAATGTGTTTAGTTTCTAGAAATTATTTGAAAGTTTTAAACAATACTAATATTTAAAATATTTCTTGTATCATTTTTCCACGAAGAAACTTCAAAACCAATATTTAACAATGATCCAAAAGTTGCAAACATCAAAAATAACAAAAATCAAGACATGTACCTCAACAATCTCTTGAGAGAAAAACAATTTAATATTTAATTTCTATCCTTTCTAAACTTTTTTTTGCCTCATTAAGGTAATTTATCAACTGTTGAGAGTTTTAAATTTTATCAGGTCAAATAAAATTTTGTCACTTTTTTTACCATATTAAACTGAAATTGTACTGTACAAATTCAGTTTAATATGGTAGAAAAAAAGTGACAAAATTTCATTTGACCTGATAAAATTTGAAACCCTCAACAGTTGTGAAATTACCTTAATGAGGCAAAAAAAAAAATTTTTTCACTTCTACAGAGTGAAAAATCAATTACTGTATATCTTGGTGGATAAGACAATAGTTGAATCATAAAAAAAGGCCCTCAAAATCCAGGGTTGTCATATAAGACAGATACAAAAAATTAGATTGAAATTTATATAAATTAAAACCATTATAAAAAACTGGACAAACCGTAATTATTTACTAGTAGAGAGTAGGGTATGTGCACAAAATAGAATAGCCCATACAATGTTTTTGTGAATAGTCAAGGCCATTACCCGAATGCTTGCAACAATCGCAAGGCAGTGCTGCCAGATGCAAGAAAATAAATTTGTTCATTTGAAAAATTACAGATATGACATAATTCCGTATACACTGTACAGTATTATTATTCAGATGATGATTGCTGATCTAAACTAAATTCATAGGCCATTGATAGTTTGGGGTCATCTTACGGAACAGATATAAGCTAAAACTATAAAACTTCGATGAAAATTTATACCTCGTCTTATCCGCCGAGATATACGGTACGTATGTTTGTAATAACTTCTTTACTTGAGATTTTATTTAAATACAGTCAAACTCAGTTATAACAAACAAATATAGAATTCATGATAAAATGAGCAAAACACCATAACAATTTTAATCTTTAACAGCTTTGTTTCAAATAGAATAAATAAAAAACTTATAAAATGGCCAAAGATCTTAAAAATTATTTCCTGGATATTGATTCAAACTTGAAATGAGTTTTCATATTCATCACCAAAGAAAATATGTATGGTGATATTAATATACAATGTTATATTAGCATTATTTAATACAAGCCGAAATTCATAACAATGAAAATTAATTATTAATTTATAAGATAACATCTCAAGTATATACTCAATAGTTTATATGTGAAGATCAAGCAATAGTAATGTATTATGTTTTTGAGCATATTCTGCTGCAATTATTTCTATTTTTCTGTCAATGAATGATGACAGATTATCTAATCAGATTGAAAACAGCTGATTAAATATTAGAAAATGTAATATTGTAAAAGTTACTGTAAAAATGCTAAAAATAATCAGCTGCTTTATTATTATATAATCTAAATCTAAAATATACAAAAAAATCTAATTAAACTGATTAAATTATCCTGAAACATCTTATATACAGTATATAATTATTAAATTTCACTAACCTTTGGGTCATTTACAAATGTTTGATATAAATTTTTCCAAGTTTCTGCAAACTGAAGTAGTGCTGTATATTCTATAAAAGCATCTTTATCAACATGTTGGTAGTGTGTTTTATCTAAAAAAATAACAATTTATGATAAATGATTAAAATAATAAAATTTCTTGATTTAATATTTTTTATCTTTACCTTTAGAAAATTCATTTGAATCAGCTTTTTTATTTTCATCCAACTGCATATTTTCAAATACTGGAATTTGTGATTTTGAAGATATTTCAGAAACAGTAGCTTCTTGAAAAACATTTGTACCTGTGTTTTCTGGAACTTTAGAAATAGCAACTGCAGACTCAGATATTGAGATTTCAGGCTTAACTTCAAAAATTCTAGAGTTTTTTGTTGTTTGATCTGATGATGTCAATGACGATAATTTATTACTTTGGGGAAAAGAAACAAATTCTAAAGGAGGAGATTGACTAACTACTGTATTACAATTCGCATGATCCATTGAAATCTGAGGAACAACATCCATTGCAGCATTCTGAGTAATTGTAATATCTGTTTCGGAAGACTGAGAAACTACATTATCTACCTCAGAACATTCAATCACAGAAGAATTATTATTCATATCATTTTCATTTGAATTTCCTAAAAAAAAAAAAAAAAATATATTTTAATCTAAGTACTTTAACTATTTAAAATTAAATTTACAGCATTTCTATATTTATCTATAAATATTTCTTCAAAAAATATACTTAAGATATTTGGTTTAATTTGGAATTGAAAATTTAATTATATTCTCTTGTATTTCAAAAATATCAATCAAACAAAAGCATTTCGACATAATACAATATAAATTAATTTATAAAATTTAATAAAGTTATAGAATAAGATCAAACTTTCTAAATAAAGCAAAACCTTGCATGGAGTGAAATGCAAACAGTGATGCTGCTTGTTGCATCATGCCGTCTATATTAACAATCAAGGTATGATCTTTTGAGTGAGTGCATGCACATAGTGTCCATTGGATTTCTGACAAAGTAAAAATGAAAGATCTCAAAATATATGTTTCTGTGAAATTTTGCTTCAACTCACTAAAAACTTTTCAGAGACATTTCAAGTACTTAATCAAGTATATAGGGTGGACTCTGTGAGCAGAACCAAGTGCTACAAATAGATTCAAACATTTCAAATCAGGAAGAATGGACAATATCATTATATACAGAAGCTTCTCAGAATATTGAAAAGAAATAACAAGTAACTAGAGATTTCACAAGAGATTTATTTAAATTATAGTAATTTAACAAAAACCTATGCACTTAAAATTTAAAACAATAAACAACAAATTTACCAGAAAACTGGAACTGTACATGTAGAGAATCACATCTAAATGCAAAATTTCCAGCAAAGAAACATTCAAATTTAATATTTGAATGTTTTCAGCCCTACTTTATCAGTCCTCTTCGGGAAACGTAAAACAAAAAATTAGAATGCAGTTACATTCTATATATAGAACAATTTTTTCGTTTTACATTTCCTGAAGAGGGCCGATAAAGTAGTAGCCAAAAACGTTCGAATATTGAATTTGAGTGTTTCTTTGCTGAAAATTTTGCATTTAGGTGTGATTCTCTATTTGAAATTTAGAACATTAACTATCTCCAGATCTGTACTATATATAAAAGATGAAGGAATTTAATCAATCACCATCCAATTTATTTCTGTTCCTTAATATTTTTGAGATTAAATCAGAAAAATATGTTAAAATAAAAAATGAATTTATATATTTCAGGTATAAAATGCTTAATTCCAAGTAGTAAATTGTTTAAATTTTTCACCAAAAGAACTACACAAGTCACTGTTTGAACTGAACTGGAACAATAACTTGTGTACGTTAAGAAGCTGAAATTTTCCTAAAACAGGACAAAAACATTCCTTCAAGAAAAATTTAAACAATTGGCTACCTGAAAGTAAGCATTTTATACCTGAAATAACAATATGGAGCCAGAAACATATGATGTAATATTTGTCAAATTGATATACAGTCGATTCTGCTTAATAGCACGGCATTGGAGCTTTTAGGAGCTACAAAATGGCGGGGTGCTTACGTTATAGGATTTGATTCTGTTCTCGAATGTTTTGTCCCAATATGCAGCATATTCTAGTAACCAACCAGGCTAATAACCAGAATCGACTGTATACAATTTCAACACTCTCAATAAAGTAGAATCATTTTGAAACATTTATTAGTATAATCTTACCTAAATCAGTAAAATATTTAAGCATTCTTCTACATTCTTCTAAATGGCACGCAGCAGCTTCCAGATACATGTCTGGGTCATCACTAATCAAGTAAGAGTCCATTTGAGTAACTATAGCTTTCAAATGATATATTAAATTTATCGCATCGTTTGGTTGATTCTTGCAATTCAATTTATTATATTTTTCAAGTATTTCACTTGCAATAAACTTTAACTTGAGATAAATCATATTTAAATTCTCCAACATTTTGAGTTTCCTACAAGAAATCATAATTCAAAAAATTAATATTTCATAATTAATATAAGTAAATTTTCATTAATTCATTCATATATATTTATATTAATAAAAATTAATTCAAGTAATGTATATCAAGTGCTTTTAATACATTGTTATGAACAAAAATTTATTATAATCAGGGACACACTAATTATCAAGACTGATGAATTATAAATTCTAGATTCCAGATATTTTTGATAGATACAAACATCTCTAAACCTGATGTCATTAATCAAAGCCAAATGATTGCCATAAAATCTAATTATTAACAGGAGTGAAAAAATAGCCTGATACATTATGGCAAGCGTTTGGCTTAGATATTTTTAATAAAAGTTATTTCCTGTTACAGTCTCATATGTTTTGTTATTGTTAAGAGATGAAAATCATTTGAAACAGTGATTATAAATGTCAGTAATATGCAAATAAACACAGCCAAAACTCAGTTTTCAAACAATTCAGGTCACAAACAAATTTCAAACTCATATTTGCCCCAAATGCCGTATGAGAACTTGATTGCCAAACAGGCTGCTTGGCAAGAGCCAGCCATAGATTAGAGAGAGACAGATAGTCAACTCCCTATTCTTCCCATGTTAAAGAAAGATGATGGCCTGACCAATTACCAAGAGGACTATCAATTAAGAAGTTAGTGGCATTGAGATTGACTTCTGTCATTAGACGTCACATGATGACATTGCTATTTAAATTAGATTTCAATGCCAAAAAGACTATTTCCATTTTTTTTGGTATGTGCCAAAACTGAATCTATATCAAATTAATTAATAAAAACTGCATTAATTGACATTCAAATAATATAAATGGCAATCAAGAATTTGTGTTTAAATATACTTAAGTTAAATAACATAAATTTATTAATATCATATATTATAATATTAATATTTATTACTACTACATATCTAGTTAATTAAAACTAAAAATAATTACATTTACAATTAATAATAAAATAATTAAAATTCTGACCTTTACATTCAAACTGAAACTAAAATTGAAATAAAATCAATTGAAACATGATATTTAAGAAAGTATGAATAAAGTACTTGTCTGTCTTGATTAATCTGGTTATATTTCATGCAGGCAAAGTTGAGTCACTATTTATAACACTTCTTTGTAAAGTGTGAGTTTCCGTTTCAGTTGGTGGTGACCGAACATTTTGCTTTTAACGTATACAGTATATATAGACATTATAATATTGCATTTGTAGATCTTTGTTTTGGTTGTAAAACAATTTGTTTTTAAACAACTTTTAGGAATAAATTATGTTCAAAAACCAAGGTTTCACTGCATATCTATTTAAAACATTATTTTTAACCAATATTACATTTTCTCACAAATATATTCAAGTTATACTTTTTGTTACTTATACTACTTTTTCACTGAAATCTTTAATTATAATATATATATAAAAATTATTAATGAATGTAATTACTTCATATTCATTTTTTCCATTCTCAGTTATATGCAAAATCTAAAATGCAAGTACTAGCAATGCATTATTCCATTGGCAGAAAAAATATTTGCCTATAGCCCCGACTCTAAGAGTCCCAAAAAAATATCAATTGTTTTTCTGCCCTTACCTTAAGCATCTGGTAATACATTCAACACAGTCTCTGCATTAAAATTAAATAATGTTGCAACTGGAAAATAGCATGTTGAAGCTTAGTGTAAGATCTCCAGATATGAGAAACAATTAGCTAATAACACTTAAGTATCAAAACAATTCATTTCTTTGATTTTAAATAAAATTCCATCTTTTTGTTAATGATTAAAATAAGACAAACAAGTGGAAATTTCTAACTAATCAAAATTTATATTAAAATGTGTCCATACAAACAATATGTGACAAACTAGATATTATCCTATAATACACCTTGATAAGTCTAGAAAATCAACTTTCACTCTCACTAATGTTTTCAGTCTTTCCTAATTAAACACCTTCAGATGCTAAGAACCAAATTCAAAATTATAGTATGTTTTTCAACTTACAAACAAATTTGTGTGAAGAGATCATGTTTGCATGTTTGATTGGCAGTTAAATGACTCTGTATAACAGTAACCATCCTAGCACCAAGTAGGAGAAGAACAAAGTAAGTAAGGAGAAATATGATAAGATTTCAAATCTGATTCTAAGCACCTAAAGATAGTTTTTAAACAAGACTGAAAACATTAGTGACAGTGAAATTGATTTTCTGGACATTTAAAAATATTGTCATATTTTAGAAATTTATTAGCAATACCAGATAGTTTACAACGGCAAATGTATTGGTTGCCAAGCATAATTTTTGTAGTTTAAATAAATTATACGAATTTTATAATAGTCCAAATAAAAAACTTGTAATAAAATTAGAAACAAAAATATAGATCATTTCTTATATCTTGGCTGGGCAATGTGCAGTACTTGGTTAAGATAGATTTATAAAGTTCAAGAGCCCTGTTTTAGTAATGCAGAGTGATCTAGACTTAGATTTATCACACAATCTGTTCTCTTTGCATCCTGGTCAATATTGACGAAAGAAGCTATTCTCTACAATAATTTTCAAGATTACAAAATAGCTACTTTAGCTAATTTTGTGGATATGCTTCTACACAAATAAATACAACTAATAAAAAATTGGCAAAATCTGTAACCTACGAGAAGTTGTGAACCTATTAAAATCATTGTGATCATCTACTATAAAACTACAGATTTCAAAGTATAGATAGAAGCAGAAACATCAGCAGGTGATAAAGAATATAAATCTGATAAAGAACTAAAAAAATTACTAGGATAATGGAACGACTTTTACTGTCAAAATATTCCTTGATGTAGATTGTTTCAATATATTATGCAAAAGTTTATCATCAGAAATTGAAAAATGCATAAGATAAAACCCAACAAGAATTCAGACATAAATTGCCATTTATGCAAGATGTCTCAGAACAAATATTCAATACAGTTATGATATTCAATTAACAGATATGACATTGATGCAATGGACAGAAAATGCTAGAAATGGCTGCCATATACAGTTAAATGTAACTCCATTTTTATTTTGTAGTTTGTGAATACTTTAGACTTGTTTTATCATGTGTAATTTTCATACTTTATTTATCACCTATCAAAGTTCAACCTTAAAAAATTAAAACCTTAAATAAAAATGCTTTTCCACTAATTACAGATGTTGTTATAATGAATACACAAGGCATGAGCAATAAATGTAGAAGTGAGCTTCCTGTCTGGGCATAAAACATTATTTTCCTGGAATAGTGAAGTTTTAAACATTTAGCATTATGATATTCAACATATTTTCTCAGAAATTAATCTTTTTCATCTGATGTTTGCTTTCCAATACTTTCTACTTTAGAGATTTTTTTACAGTAAGTATCAACAACTATCCAGTGGGTGATCAATCAAGCATCTAGAATACACATTTCCCTTATTTCAGACTAATAAACAGCAAAGAAAGATCTCTACTGCCACTCCTGTGTAAAATTTGATTACTATTACATGTTGGCTTTAAGTGTTTCATATTTTTTGCAGCTGAGAATGTATGTGCTTTACAGTGTTACCACCGTTTCAAAATTGCTGACCCAGACAATAGGTTTGTTCTAACACAAGTCCCTGACTGGTTTGAATTTGAAACCGTACAAGGCATGCATAATGTGACTGTACAGCCAAGAACTGAACAATATGCATACCAGTTTTAAACCAGTTAGGGACTTGTGTTTGAACAAACCTAATATTTGCCAGAGATATTTGCAAGTTAGAATTTTAAAAGTACATTTTATGTCACTTTTAGCTTAGGGATAAGATTGGGTGAGAGTGTGAAGTTAAAGTCTTTAACCGTTAAAATAAAATATTCGTAAATATTTTTATAAATTTATTTTGTTTCATCATAATTTCACAATTTCTACGAAAACCGGACAAATTAATAATTAATCCGGACTATGAATGTAAAAACCAGCTTGTCCAGGTGAAAACACTAGTGCTTTATGTAATTCCTTTAGTGAATTATAATAGCACAATTTACATTTTGGAATTTTCCAGCTAAATCATTATAATCGAGTCTCGAATTTATTTTTTATTCTTTTGTTTTAGGATAAGCAACATCAACAGAAATATTTTAAGATACGTATTTTACGATCTGTATTTACTTCCAATGTTGATAAGTTACGCTAAATATCGTTTTTGTAAACTTAAACCTTTCAATTGTTTTTACAATTCACCGTTATACGTTAAAGATATGATTGAGACATTAGTTCCTTTGGGTGCTCCTAGATGGCGCTGACAGAGCAGTATCGCTAAAGTACTCTAATAATCGCGCCTAATAATAGCGAGGTTGAGGCCGAAGTTTTAAACGCGAAAACGTGTACGTCGGACATTCAGTGCTGTTTTCCTGTAAGCCTAGAAGTTTGACAATGGCGTTTGGAATGTCGAGCACGATTCCACTGACTTTCCAAACACCATTGTCAAACTTCTAGGATTACAGGAAAGCGGCACTGAATGTCCGACGTACACGTTTTCGCGTTTAAAACTTCGGCCTCAACCTCGCTAATATCACAATACTATCGATAGTACAGGCACCACCATCTTTCATTCACATTGTTCCTAAATGCCTACAAACAGCAGCGCACTCCCTTGGTAGGAGAGACGCAGAACGATCGCTCCCATGTTCGGAAACAGCACTACTGTACAGGGCCGGATTATCGAATAAGCAAAGTAGAGAAATGTCTAGGGCCCGTAATTCGGAAAGGCCCGGCTTCAGTGCAGAAGATTAAGATTTCTCTGTTTCAAAAGGAGTGAAAAATTATTTAAGAAATTAGATAGGTCAGAAAAGGCTGCATTTAACAATTCCTACTAAGGTCCGCTCGACTAGCCATTATCTAAACAAAAAAAAAAAAAAACAAAAAAAAAAGTCAACAGCCATCCGTGCGTCAGAAGTAATGTGCGCCACGAGATCTCTCGCACCATCTAGAAATATTCCTATGGCCGCCTCTCGTGGTAGTACTGATGTATGGTTATGATTTATTTTCTAAACTTATACGTCGCGACATCGCATATTCGATGTAGCGTTCAAGTTGCTCGAGTGCGAAGATATTACAATTCACTAGTGTTTTATAAAAAAGTTAAAAAGGGTAACACTACGGTGTAACTTGGGGTGACACCACGATATCCGCACCGGGTGTCACCCATGCTAGCTACGCTAATGTCACATTATATAAGATTTGTTTAGAAGCAACTTATTTAAATGGGGCCCCAATTTAAATTTTGTCTAAAGCCCGCTAAAGGCTTAATCCGGCGCTGCTACTGTATAAAACGTTCGGCAGAAAAATACTCAACGGCTCCGAGCTGTTAAGTCTGTTGAACGTAGCCAACATCTAGTCAAAAATCTGTCATCGAAAAATCGGATACACGATAACTAGGCGACAGAAACTTAAAAATATTTGCTCACTTAGCAAGCATATGAATTAGCAGATATTATTTATTTATTATAAATATTCGTAAAATATAAATATGGTTAAGACTTATGAGGTGCTAGGAGAAGAGCCCGGAGTCGCTCGGGCAAAAAGTAACGATAGCGAAGATTAAGATTATTAGATTATAGCCGATCTTACACGTTTTCACCGGGTGCAAAAATTAGGTCTCCCTCTTTCTAGACCAGTGGTTCCCAACCTTCTTTTGACCAGGGACCACTTTGATTTCATTGTTGTTAGCAGAGACCACAAGGTTTAAGAAAAATAAACTTTAATCAAAACTTTTAATATAAGTAATCGTTAAACTCAAGACTTTTGCTTTAACAGTACCATTATAATAGAAAACATACATTTTTAGTAAAAATTAAATTCAGTTTGTATCAAAGTAGGTATAATAATTTAAAATAAATAAAAGTTTTAAATCTTTCGCAAACCATATTTTAGCTCTTGCGAACCACTGGTTCGGAACCGCTGTTCTAGACTAATTAGAGAATTTGGGTCTTTTCTGTTAACTAGAAGCCAGTCATTTTTACTGCTATTTTTAGCGAAATGTTGTAACATTAAACATATATAAACAATGATGTATAAATTATCGATTTCACTAAAAATAATAGTAAAAATGCTTGGTTCCCAGTTAACGGAAAAGTATAGAGAATTTTTAGTTGATCTAAAAATATGTTCGATTTTGTGCAAACACGCATCTAAAATGGCACAGTGGACCAATAAATTCAAATTAAATTAAAAAATAATTTAATACATTTATAAATATTACAAAAATAAACAGACTACAAAAAATTTTTAACTCGAAATATCCTAAAAACCGGACTATATTTTCGAAGGAAATAAGTACAATACTCAGTTCTGTTCAAGATGGCTACTAATCGAAAGCGAGGGTAGCCATTATTTAGAACCAGTATAAACTTATCTATGGGCGCGCGTTGAACTAATATTATAAATCCTTGAAAGAATATCTTTGTTAAATATAATTTTTGCTAGACTATCGAGGACTTACCAAAGAATTCGTTACCGAAATTTCACTTTCGGGTAGACTACCCACGTCTTAACAAAGGGGCAATCTCGTTACCGGAATTACCACCAAAGAAACAAAGAAATGCACTTTTTTGGCATCGTATTTAATATCTAACAAATTAATTTACGATCTTTTTAAAACTAATTTAAAATTACAAATAAAGTATATGCATTGCTTCCGAAGTGTATCTATCTAGCATTCAATACCTAATAACCGCAACATTTTTATTGTTTCTATGCTGATAAAAATTATCGTATATGCCGTATATATCAAATGTAAAAGAAATATCATTACACTAATTACATATTTAAAATTCTAAAAGCTACATATTATCGGATAAGCACTAAAACAAAATGTGAAAACAAACATTTCCAAATAATTTAAATTTGTCAAAATTAAATGTGATTGATAATCATTGCCTCACATAATCTAATAATCTAATTGAAAATGGATAAAAATTGCAAGGTCTAAAAATTTTTAATGAAACACTTTTTCTAAATTTTGGGTCAGTTAAGGATTTTAATACATATTTGCATCAAGGATATACAACTTAAGCTTGTTTGGAATTGTATTAGGTTAAATTCATTTTAAACAGGACAATATTATAGCTAAAATATATTAATGTAGACCAGGGGTTCACACCTTTTTCATATATGATCCTTTTTAAGAAAATTTTTTTCTGTCTTATCCCTTCAATGTTATATACTACATATATTACACATTGTTATATTACATATAATTATATATGCTATAGCCTTTTATAATTTTTAAAAGTCATCTTCCTACATTTATTTAAGAGCAAAAAATATATAAAATCTATATAGTGATATAAATGAGAATGCTTGTTTGTTAGTTTGCTATGAATTCCTAGGCCTTTGACCAATTGCTCTGAGACTCGATAGTTACGTTAACACGCTTCTACTTACATAATGTCGTATATATCAGCCCAGAATATTCATTTAATTTCTAAATATCAATTAATTTTTGCTTATATCTGATTTCCTGCCTTCAGATGTAGCGCCATCTGTACGCATTTTTAGCATAAAATAAAAAATAGCTAAAAGTTGGTTAATAAAAATAATTAATAATTAGAAAAATAAAATACTAAATACAATTCATTCAAAAAAGGATATAATTTTTAAAAAAACAATAGATTTTGATATTTTTAAATAAATTTTTTATAGTTTTATGGACGCCGTCGGGTAGTCCCGATATAGACATCAATTAAATATTTCTATGCCAATCCAACAATATGAAACTATATTAAACTCGAATACATTAATTTAAATATATTTACGAATATTTGGGTAGATCTATTATAAAAATATTTTTATTAAACTTACTTGCACAAACAAATGACAAAACAGCCATGCGATGTGCATGTCTGCTTTGTCGCATTTCAGTGTGAATTGGAGAATATTTTTAATGATGTGTAATATAAAACTAAAAAGAGAGTTTACGTGATAAAATATTTTAATTATATACATATTTGTTATATTGTAAGGTAGATAATACTAACGAGATGTAAAAACTTCAAAATAGATTAACGATTAAAGTTATTTCGCATTTTATTTTATGGATCTAAATTAAAATATTCAATAGATACTATTATTTATTCAATTTCGATAGATATTTTTTGTCTTGTTCGTAAAATTTGTAATATATAATTTCATACAAAGTACTGTACAGTTTATATTAAAAAAAATATATTTTTAAGGTTTACTTATCAGGAATCTTTCTTATCCTTTAGGGATTATTAAAAGATTTTTTTTTAATTAGTGCTTTAAATATGTGACTATTATATTTACGTCAAAACTTAGACGTAAGAGAATAGTTTAAATTTATTTCTGGAATTTGATAAAAATTTTATTAAAATGGAATTGCTTAAAGTCGAGTCGGCAACACTTAGGTCCTATTTCAAACAATAAGTGGTCAGGTTCAGATTAATATTTGTCCTATCGCCATTTTTCTAGAAGAATTCAGTCTACTTCAGTTATTTTTTGAGTGCTTCCTTTTTTGCTGACAGATTTCGTGAGTATTTCACATTTTGTTTTAGTGCTTATCCGATAATATGTAGCTTTTAGAATTTAAATATGTAATTAGTGTAATGATATTTCTTTTACATTTGATATATACGGCATATACGATAATTTTTATCAGCATAGAAACAATAAAAATGTTGCGGTTATTAGGTATTGAATGCTAGATGGATACACTTCGGAAGCAATGCATATAATTTATTTGTAATTTTAAATTAGTTTTAAAAAGATCGTAAATTAATTTGTTAGATATTAAATACGATGCCAAAAAAGTGCATTTCTTTGTTTCTTTGGTGGTAATTCCGGTAACGAGGGTGTCCCTTTGTTAAGAAGTGGATAGTCTACCCGAAAGTGAAATTCCGGTAACGAGTGTTCCTTTGTTAAGTCTTCAATAGTCTACCCGAAAGTTTAATTCCGGTAACGAATTCTTTGGTAAGTCCTCGATAGTCTACCAAAAATTATATTTAACAAAAATATTCTTTCAAGGATTTATAGTATTAGTCCAACGCGCGCCCATAGATAAGTTTATACTGGTTCTAAATAATGGCTACCCTCGCTTTCGATTAGTAGCCATCTTGAACAGAACTGAGTATTGTACTTATTTCCTTCGAAAATATAGTCCGGTTTTTAGGATATTTCGAGTTAAAATTTTTTTGTAGTCTGTTTATTTTTGTAATATTTATATATGTATTAAATTATTTTCCAATTTAATTTAAATTTATTGTTCCACTGTGCCATTTTAGATGCGTTTTTACACAAAATCGAACATATTTTTAGATCAACTAAAAATTTTCATTTTAGTTTTGTATTTAAAAATTTCTCTAACTTAAAACTCAGTAATAAGACAAGTTATTATATTGCATTAAACAACTTCTTATATTATTATATTGCCTTGACCACTTGCAACTTATTTTATGAAAGTTTGTATCCTGTATTTTAAGAGATTTATATAACCTATACCTCTAATAAATTTACTCTTTAACACAGAAAACCAACTGGAACCTGAACTCCTAGAACCACTTGACGAACTAGACATGTCACCACCAGCTAAAAGACCACGAATATCTGCCTCTGAACCATTATCACCACCACAACCAGAAGAACATCAACCACCTTCTCCACGCTTACTCGACAATATAGAGCCACCACCACCACGGCCAAACACCCCGGGTAAGTAAGTTTCACATTTTATGGTCTCGAACTTAATTAGAAAATTAACTTCGTGAACAACTAAATATGTGTTACTCTTACTTACAGAGAGACAACCCCCGATTCCAAGACCAAACCTGATAGTTATTATAACCCCTCCAAACCACGACCTGGAAAGAGACGATTTTCTAACGCCAACTCCCGATCTAAAAAAAAATTGACCTGTCCAAATGCTCCAAACGCGAAATGGCATCAACGTCCGCGAGGTCTGCTGCCTCCGAAAGAGTTGTTCCCGACGATGAATCTTCCAAAGGATAAATCATCACCAAACAATTAAACCTCCCACGCGATCCAAAAACTAACATTCGACTTTAGTTGAACGGGAACCAAGGAAAAACGGGATGTATCAATCATAGAGACGCGGATTCTTTATCAACCACATGGAAATCGTTTTATAAAGATAAACAATAACAACATACAAGAGATGCGGCCACGTATTTTTGTTTACATAATTTTATTCATTTATTCTGTATATTAGGCATCATGCGCGATATATTTATAGTTGCGCATGCGCATTTATATTATTTTCGTATTTAATTCTATTTTATCGTTCTTTTTTTAATTTGAGTTGTAACTGAAGATGACCGTTGAAAACGATCGAACGTTTTTATTTTTGTTAAAACATTTGTGCTGGACAATTAAAGGTGATAATTTTCATATTAAGTCTAATTTCCAGTAATTTAAAGTTGGTTTTTAGTTGAACATTTAAACATTATGTATACCATGGAAATCAAGCTGGTGTAATAAAACCTGCAGGAAGTGATAAACTAGTCTGGAGTGATAATTGGGCCTACATTCCTTACACACACTTTTCAGCCGCGCTAAAACCACGTGACTGGCAGGTCATTAACACACTCGGAGCGAGATGGCGCATCCTAGAATGCGGATTTAAAATGAACCACATTATTCCCCTAACTGACGAACTTAAAACAACAGGCATCGCCGTTATGCCTGCTACAACATTTAATCTATTACCCTACTTGGAATGCTTCAAAGACCACGCCAGACAAATACCCATACAAGGCTTCAGAATAACAAACAAAGAAGAAGCAGAAGTTTTCCTCCCTAACAGAATAATGGCCATACCAGAAGGAAACATATCACTACATGAAATGGCATTACGTACACCATCCGTAGAAATGGATATCCTATTTGACAGATATTACATGTCCCATAACAGAACCGAACCAGAAGACGAAAACGCCTACACAGGTGACTACCACGCATGGTTTAACGTTTACAACTCTGAACACTTTGGTACTATACAACCTAATACAGAATACGGTTACACTTGGCACAGCAAACCTCATGACTCAGGAATGTGGAGAACAGCTCTCATGCCCGCCATGTCAAATGCCGCAACTAATAACGAAAATGATAAAAAAATAAAAAATTTCCTAACCTTTACTCTCTTGGCTCAGGTTTACAATATCACCAATCATTCATCGACACAGTACAGTTCGATCACACTGAATTAGACAACTAATATAAACAAGCATGGGCACCAAGTTACTCCGGCAACAAAGAAATGAATACCGGTCTACCAACAACATTCTCAACAGTACCTCCCTCCATATTCGTAAGACCAACTCAATTTCACACCAGCTCAGGAGGATACGAAAAAGTTTATTTCCAAGTCATGATCACATACCACATGAAAATTGAAGTTGAAATGTACGATATCGCCTACAAACCTATCTGGTATGACTACAGCATGAACATGGACTTTCCATGAAAAAACAACCGCGAATTCCTCAACGAAATCCTTAAGAAGAACCTTGTACACAGCGAAAAGGCACAATGGTCCGATACTAACGCTTACTCTATTGTTAACGCTGACGGTAGAATGTACTTCATGTAAATTACCTTTCTAATGCTTTTCAATAAAGCTTCTCGTGAATGGACTATACTAGTGACCCTTTTCAGTTCAGTACTAATTAATATTTAAATCAGTTTTGAAAATGTGTGCCTAATGATTACTTTAAAGAAATGGATTTTGTTTTCTTTAGTTCCATATAATGATAAAACAATACAGAGATTTGTTCCTTGTTTTAAGTAATTAAATCCAATTAATAAATCTGTTCTAATCTCCCTAAAAAGATTATCTGGGTATTTTTAAATATAAAAAAAATGAATTTATAAAAACAACACTAAATAAAAATAAAAATTTTACCTTTCTTTTTTAATTAATAATTCTTCTTCTGGTTGTTTTGCTTTGTCTTTTGATAGCTGAGTTTCCTTAAAAGAATTAAATAATAATTAAACATTTAGTTAATTATACATAATTTGATCATCATTTACTAATTAGCAAATGCATATAGCTTTTTTTCTTTCACCAAAATTGTATTCAATCTAATTAAAAACAGTCATGTAAACAACATAAGCAAAATTACAATATTTATTTAATTTTACAATGGTGAAATCATAAAATTTCCCACCTTTTAAAAAAGTAAAACAACATTTTTGAGAAAGTGAAATATGAACTTCTAATACTGTATCAAAAAAAAAAAAAAATTGAGATGGACATTTTATGTTATTTTAGTAAAAGCTCTTGGACATATCAGCTCAAATTAATAAATTATTAATGAAACTGAACATGATACATTTGTGTCACAAATATAAGAAAAATGATCATCTGATCATATATTTATTTTAATAAAATTTAAGGTAAGTTCAGTTGAAAATTATTAATGAGCTATTTGTTCATAAAAATAAATAGTGTGATTAAGTAAACTGATCATTTAGTACTAAGAAACACAAGATAAAGACAAAACTTCAGGCTGGTTGCCATTGGCTTTATATATAAGCATTTTTACTTTTTAATTCTGAAAAGAATTTTGATAGCTAGGGTCACATGTAGAGAAGATTACGTCATTTGTGTAAGAATTATTTTCATTCATTTACTTTATGTAGTAATTTATAATTATGTATATTTCATTGTAGTTTCTGTAAAGATTACAATTTCAAATTAAAATTATACTTATTTTAAGAGTTGTGCAGTAAATAGTACATCCTAACAAATTTTGATTTTTAAATATCAGTAATTGCTTCCAAACTGCTTTTGAAAATTTTGTACTGGCTTACGTTATATTATATTTAATGAATTTATGATTTCTACCACTACTACTATATTTGTACACATGATTAAAAGTATCAGTAATAAAAAGTAAGTTTTTAAAAATTATACTGAATTTCATAATATTTATTTTCAGTTTTATCATAAATAATCTGCCTTTGTTCAAACACGATGTAGTGCAATCACTCGACCACTTGGCATTTTTCATCTTAACCTTTATTCAGTTGACACTCTAGCAATAGTGTCAACTGAATAAAGGTTAAGATTAAAAATGCCAAGTGGTCGAGTGATTGCACTACATCGTGTTTGAACAAAGGAAAAAATACCGACACGGTTTCAAGATTGTTAAATAAATAATGTCTGGTAAATGGCAGTCTTAATAAAAACACATGCTTTGAAAAATGTTAAAACTTACTGGAATTCTGACAGAGCAAGTACAGTAATTATAATTAATAAATCTTCAAGTTATAGATGTTTTGTTTTAACATGTCCTTTTGATAAAAGTTAAATTTGAAGATAAAATCTGTTTAGAAAGGAACCACCATTTATTCACTTTTAATGTTCTGAAATACAAACTTTTGATGACCGACCTTTCTAAACAGACTTTATCTTCAAATTTAACTTTAAACATCATTGCCATCTGACAGAATTCTACAATTGAAAATGTCCTTTTGATGTCAAAGTTAATAAAGCCAAAATTTCCAATAATCATAGCTTTATTTACTTATCTTGCTTAATGTTATTAGTCATTTATCATCATCAGTACAGGCAGTCCCAAAGTGATTACAATAAGTAGATTATACTATAGTATTTAAAATTTTTCTATGGCATTTCTTCATGAAATTTACTGTCTAATCAATAGATAAATCAAATAAATGTAAAAAATTGAGATCTGAACTTACTGAAAAAATTTAACTGATAAAACTTACTGATATTTTTATTTAAAAAATATTACCAAATCTCTTGTTCTACCAAATTAATAAATATTTTATTTTATTCACTAATTTTATTTTAAAAAATTATTTCTTACCTCTTTCGTAATCCATTGAGTATTTAATGAATTATTGGTTACTTCTTGTGATTCAGAAGTATTTCTGAAATAGTAATATATAAATTTGAACAAATAATTTTATTTGTTCAATCTGAAACAAGTTCAATTCTGTATATCAATTCATCATTTTAAAATACAGTAGAGAGTCGTTAATCGGAATCAATTGGGGACTGGGGTTGTTCAGATTAGTGATTTGTTCCGATTACCGATTATGCACGAAAAAATACATTAACCTGTCCGATGTTCAAATTTTTGTCCGTTGCGTGTTGCTTCGTGTTGAATTTTCGCCAATTTTAAGCCTAATGAAAATTTTTATAATAATAATCGAGGCTATCGTATCGTTAAAAATTATTTCTTCATTTTGTACAAACAAAATAAATGTATTGAAGAATATAAAAACATGAAAATTATACTTTAGAAGTAAATCTAGTATCAAAAACGTTTGATTCAGCACGACACAGTCGACTGAAAATCGTTCCAATTACCGGCGATTCCGATTACCAAGGTTCCGATTAACGACTCTCTACTGTATTACATCTAATATACAATGATGATCATTGTTTGTTTGTTCTGTATACATTTTGACATAATTTGGGCAAATGCAATAAAACTTTTTAGGACCATCCTCTCATCCATGAGGTGGTCAATGACTACTTTCGGGTGATTAAACTTCATCCTTTTTGTCACCATGTATACAAAGAATCCTATCTGCTCAGCACATTTGAAAATTTAAATAAGATAATTATTCAACAGCATATAACTAAGCATTAAATATGTAATTATACATTTGAAAATTGAAATTCTGAATTTGAATATTTGGTCCAATTTTTTATGACATCTGATTGACGGTCCCAATTAGCAATCACAATTCATATTACAGTAATTATAAAACTAAAAATATATCTATTGCACTTTGTATTGAGTTAATAACTGAGTCCTTACCTCAAATAATATGGTACAGCATAGTTTGTATGGCTTTTGTACCAGGAAACAAAGAAACCAACCAACCAGTCTCAAATAATGTTGTAAATATCAAACAAGTCAATACTGAGATTTTGATTAAATAATGTTGTTACTACATTAAATTTGGCATATGGTATCATGTAGGCCTCTATAACCCTTGCATTTTTATAATCATGAAATTGTAAAAATGCCTTATTGCTCTTAATGAAAGAATGTTGTAACTACTCTTGGTAAATAAAACATTATTCCATTATTTGGATCTTGCCTATTTTTATTCAGTTGAAATAAGATTCTTATAGCTTTTTTCATCTTACTTGTCTAATACAAATGCCCTATTAAAACATCAGCAATTTAACATCAAGAATCTGTAAATGACATGTTTTGTTTTTTCTCAAAATATTTAAATGGCACACATTAAAATAAATTATTTTCTATTTCTTTTAATCATTTAATTAGTCAATAAATGCCAATATGATTATTTTTTAAAATTAATTCCTTTCAATGCCAGTTTTAGAATCAGTTTGCATGTAGGCAAACTTTTAGTAAATTCTCTGCAGGTTTTAATTTAACATGGATAGATATCAAATAAGTGAAAATCATCTTGTAATCTTGATAAATAAACAATAGTGATAGTGGTTCATTGTAAGCAGCCATTAGGAAGAAAAACTTATTTTGTTACCCCTTGGTTCATTTTAATTTTGTAGTAATGAGCAGATGCCCTATTTTTTATATTGCTCCAGGCCCATGGTCGGCAAACTCATTAGTCAAAGAGCCAAATATCAACATTACGAGTGAGATTCCTTTTGAGAGCCAAATTTCTTAAACTTAAACTATATAGGTAGATACATTGTTATTAACTTAATACATACATACAATCTTTAATCAATCTTTAATTAATCAATAAACTTTAAAATTTTAAGTCTTAGTTAAACGATAGGTACTGTACATTGAAGAAAACTTGATATCATACTTAATAATATTATTATTTATTGATAAAGTTAAATTGTAAGTAAGATATTTATAAAATTAAATCATGATAATGACTGACAAACACTAATGTGAACAATGGCCTTGCATCTCCTTGGAAAGTTTGGGTAAGTCAGGTTGTAAGGAACCAAGTCCGAGCGTTATTTTTATTTTATTTTTATTTTGCTTATTATTCTATTTTTGTTTGGGGCTTATGTTTTGTTAAGACGAAGGTTTCCTCACCATTCACCTTAAGCATTTAAAAAGAGAAGAAAAATACCCAACTCACGAACGAAAAAAAAAGCGCCGTAGAAACTCGCGCGCATTTGCTCTTCCCGAGCGGCAATGAATAAGTCCGCACCGAGAAAGAGGGGGGAGACCCCACAAGAATGAGATAGGCACTCGCTAAACCTTAAATAATAAAACCGTCCCGAAAAATTGTAAAAACAAATCATGTAAAAGGTTAGTGAGTAATTGTCGGAAAAAGAGGCTGCCAGACGACGAAACAAGTTATTGTTAGCATTAAGTATGTAAATGAGGGGAGTGATCGCATTCAGAATTGTGACGTCACCTCACACTATAAATCCCGAGTCTCAAGTGAAGATGGAGAGGTGAATTCCGAATAGCAACGAGCTTGGTGAGCTTCGTAGCAGTAAGCGAGAGAGTGTCCGATAGGATCGATAATAGTTCCAAGGTGATTTGAAGTGATTCGAATTGTGGATCGACAGTCAGAGAAAGTCTTGAGAGTTTGAGGAAATAGGTTCTGAGTATATTGAGGTGACAATTAGGATCTCTAGTTCATAAGACTTATTGTTATAAGTTAAACTTTTGGTTTTGTCGAATTCCCAAGGGGAATAGAGTTAAGTTAGACATAGATTTGAATTGAGTATTGTCGGGTTGACTTTGTTGAATTTCATTGAATAAATTATTGTTTGGTTTTTACTAAATATTGTATATAGTCATTACTAGACAACTAATTAAATCTTTTGCTTTTGTTGTTGACAAATCTTCTCATTTATTTTATTCGGTGCACGCTTAAAGTCCAGGCCTGGCACGCTAACGCAAATCCGTGTAAAGTACCCGGTAGGTTAACGGTTATTTCCGGCACATGGTAGGGTCGATAATCGTTCTAAACTAAAATAGTACTTTACAAGGGTTGTATGTTGTTTTTAATTTTAGGCACGATTCCAGGTTCTCATCAATAAGACGACTTTCAATTTACTCTTGATAAGGTTCATGCTTGAAAAAGATTGTTTGCATGAATATGTAGAACCAAAAAAGGAAAAAACAGCAAATGCTAGTTTTTTCAACCAATCATATGAGTCAGGAATACTATTCCAGGTGTTAAAAATCATTATGTCTTCCTTCTCTAGGTCTTTCAAAGCAGACCACTTGTGCTATGAACTAAGTTCACATTTGTTTGTCTCCAATATTTCCATGTCAGCACAAAGACGTTAAAATTTAGAGCTCCATAATTCTTTGTTTTTTAAATCCAGCAATTGCATTTCAAAGTTGCTAATGTCAATATTAAAGGTAGAAAAATTTAATTCTGTTCCAGTAGCATTAAGAAGTTTTCTAACAAAGGCTAACATCGCTTTGCTGTTTCTGAATTCCTGAAACCTGTTGAGAAAAGTTTCCCTCATATTTAAAATTGTTGTTTTGAAATAGCAAATGTCAATATCAGAATTATTTTCTTGGTGATGTTTCAAGAGGCTTGGAAAGTTAATCAAAATTTCTCTTTCAAAATCTTGAGCAAAAAGGGCTAATTTGTTTTCAAATGAAATAACTTTTTCTAACATCAAAAAAATTGTGTTTCCTTTCCCCTGTAGTTTAAAATTAAGCTGATTTTAGATGAGATGTAACGTCTACTATGAAATAAAATTTTTGGATCCACTGATCGTCCGTTAGTTCGGATAGTAAACACCCTTCTCAAGAAGAAATGCTTTAATTTCTGTTAATAAGGAAGCAAAATGTTTCAAAATGTTTCCTCTTGATAACCAATGTACCTTGTTATGCAGCAGAAGATCTGTGTACTCACTCCCCATTTCAACTAAAAATTCTTTAAATTGGCAATGATTAAGAGCTTTAGCTATAATTGAGTTGATAATCTTAATCACCAATTCCATAACTTTGCAAATTTCTTCCGGAAATGTCTGCACACAAAGCGTTTCTTGATGAATGATGCAATGGTAAGCAAGTATCTCGTGATTATTATTTTTTTCAAAATAGCAACAAACCCGTTTCTTATGCTGGTCATACTTTTTGCCCCGTATGTTGAAATTGAGACAATTTTATCAAGTGGAATATGATGTTTTTCAATGCACTCAATTACAGCATTTGCTAAATCCTCTCGTGCTTGACCTTTCAGTGGCAATAATCCTAAAAGTTCTTCTTTAGGACCTGTAGATGAAATAAATCGTACAAAAAGTGAAACTTGTGCTGTATCATTTATGTCACAAGACTCGTCAACTGCTCTTGATAAAGCTGAAACCAATTTAAGATTCGTGACTTGCTGGTTAGTTATATTTGAAGACATTTTGACTGTTCTATCTTTCACTGTTTTAGCAGACAATGGTAACTCTTATTCTTTTTAGAATATCTGCTTTTTGTTCTTAAAATCCCGAAATAGCTCTTCGGATGCATTTATAAAACAACTTTTTATGTATTTGCCATCTGTATATGGTTTTCCTCTCCTAGCAATCTCTTGACTAACCACAAAACTTGCAATATTAACAGTTTTGGAAGATTGCATCCAGTAATTAAATACAGAACTTGATTTTTCTTGATTCTTCTGAAGTTCCTCAACTGCTTTCTTCCTTGCATTACCGACAGGATATTTAGTATTAAATGACACGTTTAGTTGTAAAGTGTCTCTCCAAATTTGACTTCTTGTTATGCACCAATTTTTCCTGACAAATAAGACAGGTCAAAAGACCATTTAAGTTTTAAATAAACGCGAAAGTCTTGGTCCATTCAACTTTAAATTCATGGTTTTCGTCTTCCGTTTTTCCTTGCTTCTTCATTGTAGTCATATCAAATAGAGCACCTAAAAAATGTTTTGTTTTATAATAATAAAGCAACACACACAAAATAATTACAATTTTTAAATTGATGACAAAAATATCTGTAGGATTTTCAGTAAAACAGACAAGCACTAACCACTGTAGACAATGAGACTGCTGATGGACTTCAACCCTATTCTACAATGTTAGCCAGGAATGTGAAGTTAGTGACATTAGCACAAAACCTCAACTCTTTGTTAACGTATAGCAGCGTGTGCACGTGTTTAGTTTTCGCTTTAATATTCATCCAGTTTTGTGATTAATGAAGTGATTTATTTTAATATTTCTGTAATTGTTTATTTGACGAAACTAACAAGGGGAACCTTACGGTCTCGGAAATTCAGTTCGGGATGAGACTTCGCAGGTTTGTAGTATACCTCAAGGATGTCCACCTAAAAAAATTTTAAAGCGCACTAGCCAGAAGATTCCGAAAAAAAGGGCTCTAAAGTTTTAAGCGCAGCTCATATACCGATCGATTTTAAGTTTTCGCAGCACGGCGAAATGGCTGAGTCTGTAGCGAACCTTCTTGCCACGCGGGTGAGCTGGGATCGCGCCTACCTTTGGCTAATTTTTTTTTTTTTTTTTTTGGTTTTAAAAATTATAACAACTTTTAAATAAAGTTAATGACCTAAAAGTATTATTAATTAAATCATAAATCATTTTATTTTATTTATGAAATGACTGTTACAGATAATTAAAATGTGAATTAAAGATATTTTATTTTTAAAAAGTTTAATAATTTCAAATGCATTTTTAATGGAGGTAAATCAAACCTTTAATTACTATTGTCATTAAAAAGTTATTACAAATTTTAAGATATTATAAGCTGTGGAGAGGTTAAAAATATTCGTTGAAAGAGAGGCAGATAGTCAGGAATTTTCAAGACTCTAACGGAACTAATCGAACAATGGTCCTTATCTGCTACAGAACAATATATACAGGTTTACCCACCCTTATTCCTCTAGAAACTCGATCTAACGTGCCAGTTCATTCTTGACTTTCGCAGGATTGGAGCGTTCTGTACTGTGAAATATTATCAAAATTTTTAAAATATTGTGAATTGAAAATGTCTGTTAATGGAGAAATCGCAAAAGTATCAGAAGATGGAAATGATATCAGTCAAGATTCATTATACAGTGAAAAGTCAAAGTTGAGGTTAAAAGATGCGGTCGTTTATTACGAAAGCTTGCTTGCTGAAAATAATTTGACAACATCAGAATCTTCAACTTCAATTTCTCGTGAAGCAATGTTGATGGGTGAAGAAATTTACGAACGTACTATGGACATGCTGGCTGAAAAAATACTTGTGACTGATGAAGAACTTGTTCATGAAAATGAAAACTGTGATGAGGAACTTTTTGAACAAGTCGAAGACCATAGCTCATCAGATGAATATGAACCAGAAGAAAAAAAAAGAAGAGAGGTAGACCATCTTTCTTTGGATTACAAAATTAAAGTTGTTAATATTGCAAAGGCTCACCCCACGTGGAATTTACGAACATTGCAAAAAAAAGGATGCAGCCGGTTAAAAAAGATGGAATATTTATCCCAATGGGAAAAAGAAATAAAAAAAGGAGGAAATCAATTTGATAAGTACGCAACAATCGATTCCTGGACACATGATCGTTTTGTTGAAGCCCGAGAGAATTATCAACAAGTGACAACTCGGAATTTACAACAGTGGGCTTTAGCAGCAGCACGACAATTTACAGATTTTCAATTTAAAGCTTCTGACAGCTGGGTTCATAAATTCAAAAAAAAGCATGGAATTCGTCAACGAAAAGTGACAAAATTTCTTTCAAAAAAAGAAACAGCGACGATCGAAGAAACCTTGGCTTCTGCAGACATTTTTCGAACCCAGACGTTGAAATTGATACCGAATTTCAACAAAGATTTTGTTATCAACACTGACCAGACAGGTAAATTTTTGCAGAGTATTTACTAACTTATTTTGCTCTCTATTTTTACGACTCTCTGACAAAATACTTCAATTTCGGTTGTTTTCTCTTTCCAGGATGTCAGTATCAGTCGGTGTACAACAGGACTCTGGGTGAAAAAGGAAGCAAAACTATTTTCGTTAAAAGGCACGACATGAATAAACTGACTCATACATATACCGCTCAATATGCTGTTACTCTGTCTGGAAAAGTCCTACCTCAAGTATTTGTTTGTTTGCAAGAAGCAACCGGTAATTTTGGTCCCAGAGTTCAAAAAACAGTAGATGAATATGCACAAAAATATAAAAATGTCGTAATAACGTCCTCGAAATCTGGGAAACTAACGACACGACTTTATATTGACTTTCTCAACCGTTGTTTAAAGTCTTATGTGGGAAAAGAACAGTTTTTATTAATTATTGACTCTTGGGGTGGCCAAACAAAGCCTGAATTATATGACGAAATCTTTCAGGATGACGAAAAATCACCGACTTGTACAATTAAAGTAATTCCACCAAAATGTACTCCTCTTGCTCAACCTTGCGACGTATATTTTTATAGACAGGTAAAAAATTTAATAAAACGTATACAAAATTGCACGTATCTGATTGAGAATAATAGAGAAATAAACTCCCGTGAAGACTGTGTAAAAATACAATCAATAGTGCATCATCAACTGTCATCGCCAATTTTTAATGAAATGATCCGGTATGCCTGGTATGCTTCCAGGCTTTCTGATGACAGAGAAATTTTTATGAATGTCAACGAAGTATGTTTTCCAATAGATCTTTTAAAGAAAGGTTGTTCGTGTAAACAATCGTCCTTCATAAATTGTGCAAGATGTCGAAATAGTTTTTGTTTTCAATGTTTTTATGATAATTATCATTCTGGTGATTGTATGTAAAATAAAAAAATTGACAAATAAAGACGATATTGTAAAAATTTTTATATAAATAAAACCCTACCCGAAAATTTGTTATAGTGGTAATTAAAGGTTTAATTTACCTCCATTAAAAATGCATTTGAAATTATTAAACTTTTTAAAAATAAAATATCTTTAATTCACATTTTAATTATCTGTAACAGTCATTTCATAAATAAAATAAAATGATTTATGATTTAATTAATAATACTTTTAGGTCATTAACTTTATTTAAAAGTTGTTATAATTTTTAAAACAAAAAAAAAAAAAAAAAAAATTAGCCAAAGGTAGGCGCGATCCCAGCTCACCCGCGTGGCAAGAAGGTTCGCTACAGACTCAGCCATTTCGCCGTGCTGCGAAAACTTAAAATCGATCGGTATATGAGCTGCGCTTAAAACTTTAGAGCCCTTTTTTTCGGAATCTTCTGGCTAGTGCGCTTTAAAATTTTTTTAGGTGGACATCCTTGAGGTATACTACAAACCTGCGAAGTCTCATCCCGAACTGAATTTCCGAGACCGTAAGGTCCCCTTGTAAGTTGTTTATAAGGTAAGATGATTTAAATATAAGTCATTAAATATTTAGCAGGGAGTAAATATTTGTGGCAGAGCCACACTCAAGTGGCCAAAGAGCCTCGTGCGGCTTGCAAGCCGCAGTTTGCCGACCATAGCTCTAGGCAATTGCCTACGATGCCTAACGGTAAAGCTAGAATTGATTCCTTTAATTTTTAATAAACTCATTATATAATTATATCCAAATTATTATACAATTTGGTATATTTGCCTCTATATTAATGTATTTAATTTTGCTATATATAACTAACTGAATACTTGATTTATTTCTAATAGATCTAAATTTCATTACTGTATGCTACAGAAATTTAAATTTTTCAACTTACTGAGTTGTATTTGCATTTTCATGCTTTTCTGATTCTTTTGAAACTTCTTCAGAACAAGTTTCCAATTTTTTCCTGTACTCTAATGAGCATTTCTCCCAGCTTGCTAATCTTTCTGCTATTTGTTTCTAATGTAAATAATTAGAATCATCATTCACAAATAAATAAAAAACTGTAATAACACATCTTATTGCAATATAGTACATTTTAAAAATCAAATTACAGGAAATCCTCATTAATTCAAACTTGGATAGTTTGAAATACAGCTACATTGAAATTTGAAGTGAAAATTCTGTCTGAACTGTGATATGCATATGTCAACTGATTTGTTTTGATAGAAGTGCCTCCATCCTATAAGAATATAATAGACTAAGAACAACTCTAATCTGGTTAACACAGCTTTGCTTTTAAAGTAACTCATTTTTGGATGTCACCTATAAAAGAGAAAGGGCAGTCTATGGGTACCCTTTTTTCTCTCATCTCATAAAATATGGCTGGTTTTTAGGATTGCAAGATTGGGCTACAAGTAGCAGATTAAGGTATTTGTAGGGCTCTAGGCTACTACATTTAAGCGTCTTATTACATTTTGGGTCACTTTAAAAATAATTTGAGCTACATTTTAAGGAATTCTGCTTTACATTTTATAAAACCTATCTGGCAACCTTATCTGTGCTGTTTACCTGCAGATTATTTATATTATTATTATTTAATAAAAATAGTGTTCTGTAGCCATATTCTATTTACTTAATAAAGTACATCAGTTATATGGCATTTCACGTACTGTACAGATATCTCAGATAATTCAAAATGCAATAATTTGAAGTCATGATTATTTTGTCCCTTATTTTTCAAACTAATGAGGATTTCCTGTAAATAAAATATAAAAACTATCAATACTAAATTATGAAATTATTAATTTTAAATTATTTGCTGATAATGGAAAAAAGAAAAAATGAAAATGCAGAATCAGTAATTAAATACATTTCATCTGTTATCTAACCAGACATAAGAGCAATCTATGAGAAAAGAATGTTACTATTTTTTGCACTTTAAAAATTATTTGTCCTTGTTTTGAAAAACAAAGATAATTAATTTTCAAAGCAAAAACTAGCAATAATAAATAATGATTAAAATCAAATTCTTTTTGTGATTATTATAAACATTTTTAAAATTATAAAATGTACCACCATTATTAAAAAAAAAGTAGAAAGGAAAGAGAACTAGTTTCCTGGAAAATTATATAATTAGCTTATAATCAGATCATTATTAAAGCAAAATTAACATAAACATCTGTCTTTATTGTTGATTTTTTTTGTTTTGCACAACTCAAAAATAAAAGTAAATTTAGGCTGGTAATGAATCAATAAAAATATAGCAGTAATTCATCAAATTTCATAAACACCTTAAATCTGCTTGCACAAATTGAAATAGTATGAGAATTTGTGTTTTGTCAAAAAGATTGGAGATTACAAAATTGAATATTTTGAAGTTTTATGGAATGATCAAACGGTAACATTACAAAGCCAATTACATACAAATACTTTTATTGCAAATATTTTATTCAAATATACAGGTACTCTGCAATTTCTGTATTTTATGTTGTTTAAGGCAAAAGGTATTCTATTTATTCATCATCTCTCTTTACAAGTTTAAAAAATTCCTTTAAAACACTGATTCTATATGACTTGCTAGCTTGTTTTTGTATATGAAGACTAACTATTAGTTGCTGAGTTTTCTAAGTTGTCATTGTTTATTATATTTATTTTTGTTCTACATCTAATTAAAAGTACTATATTTCAAATTTTATTTTGTTTAATAGCAATAATAGCAGTTGTAGTAATAGCAAAAATCTAGATGGGGTTAGTACAAGCAAGCAGAAAACTATTCGCATTTTTCACCGGATGTTTGCCCTCTGGTGTTTAAAAACAAAACTATTCTATCTGGGTCATTTGATTAATTCTTGTGTATTATCAGCAGTAAAGATGAATAACAATAGAAGAAGCAAAGCTTTTTGTTGCATTTTAAATTGTAATTGAAAAATGAAAAACACACGATTATTCAGAAATCAGTCCGTTATATTTATGAGCTTCTCCGAATTGTGAAAGGATGGATTAGACTTAAGAATTGCGGTTTCTCGATTGTCAAACTTTACACGAACAAGTTATGCTGTCAATTTTAAAAGATATTTTCTTAAAGTTTAAAATGCGAGTTATTTTGTGTGGAACACAGGGTCAGATTTAAGCATTTCGAAGCCCTAAGCTGAACTCAAGTCCCCCTTACCAACCCTTCACAATTTTAGAAGTCAATCATAAAAAGAAAAGAATTAAATCAGACTATCTCTCTGATTCAATACGGTTATTGGAAGAAAAAGATGTGAGGTTTCACTAGTCTTCTGTTTTATAACTGAATTTAATTAAATTTTTATACCCACTCCATTAAAAATCTTTTTTAAAATTGGTTTTATCATTTCTTTTTTAAAAAAAGACCTTATGTTAATTCTTAGAAAGCAATTAATGAAATACTACACAAAATAAAAAGTAAAGTATATTTTGTTGGTTTGTAAAAAAAATGTTTATTACAAAATTCAACTTTATTTTATTATTATTATTTTTTTCTTTTCTTTTTTTCGTACAAATGTTTGAGGCTCCTTGAAAGTCGAAGCCTAAGGAACAATTTACATAGCTTTTTACTTGTAAATCTAACTGTGGGAACGCCGGGAGGTACGACTCCGTCCTACCTCCTTTTTTTTTTTGGCGAACAGGTCGGCAAGACCCACCCCACTGTCAAGGATAACTAAATTTTTGTGATATCCCGACTTGTCAGGATGGAGTAATTAATTGTCAGGTCGAGTGGAGGAAGTGTGTGGGTTCGTCGGTAAGTCAAGGCAATATCTGAAATAATGGAGCCAGGATAACACAGATAATGATTTATTTGAATAGAGAACCTAATACAGAGAATCTACGCATCCTGTCCCTAATTGCGCGGGAGAGAGAGTTCACAAATGTTGGGGGAATCATACCTCGTCTTCTGATGTATTGACAACAATCGTAGGACTGATCAGTCAATGAAAGGAGAGTCGGTCGTTCTTCGGCTCTGGCGGTGGGCAGAAGGATCGGGCTTGGCGGCTCGTAGTCGGCGGCTCCGGCGTCTTCGGGTTTGGCCTTCGATTCGGATTCGGATTCGCCGGGACGTTCGTCGTCTTCGGACGTTCAGCCACCCCGTTCTCAGATATCTCCCCCCTTTATATACTCCAGGTCTCGTCCGCTGCGATCACCAATCGCGACGGAGGGTGATGAGTCGATCTCTGTGACTCAGAGGTCGGATCCGGAGAGGAGGGAAGCGTGTTTGACGGCGGAAGGCTGCACATCCTTTGAATCTTGATCGCTATCTCCCGAGGGGATTTGAACAATAAAATTTTAAAATCGGACTGGCCGGTTTAACCCGGTCCTCACACTAACCCTGATAGGACAATGTCAAAGCTGATGTTTTTAACACAAAGGGCACAAATATGTATAGAATGATCTCGTTCACTTGTTTCAATACCACATAATGACGTATTTCGCTAGCAATAATTATTCTGCTACTATAAAATTTCTCGATAAACAGCTACAAGCAGCATATATCATTATATCGGACAGTAATATATGATTAATTTTACATTACTAGTTACAAGTGACCCAGATAAAGTAGCCATTTTGTAAAAATTCAGCACCTCTATAGTTTGAGTATACGAGAAATGCGAATTGCCAAGTGGTGATTTTGACACTACGCAGCATGACCCCTGCATAAGGTACCATGCAGAACCAAGTTTTGCAAACATTTAGTGCCATAAATTTCTATTTCAAAATAGTCAGGTGTTTCTGTTTAATCTTGAATAATGTTATATGTCATTTGTTAAAGATCGTTTAACATATATTTAACATATTATTAAAAAAAATAATTTCACATACCTTAACATAGTTTTCCTTTCCAATTCATAATCAATAAGAGATTGTTCAATTTGTGCATATTTAAAGATTGCATCAGAATCTACAAAATTTTTACTACTCTCAGCTGGTTTTTCTACTTTGAATTTCTTTGATGCAGTTTTCGTAACTGATCCAATATTAACTTTTTCTTGTTTCTCAAATTCATAATTTTTTACTGGTGTAACAGATAGACAAATAAAATTGTCTATTTCTTTATATATGTCCTATTAAAAAAGTTAAAAAAATAAAAATTCTATTTTATAATATATAAAAACAATTAAAAAAAACTTTTATTATATTTACTATGTATAACATTCAGTTCTGCACTTAATTATTTGATTTTTTATTCTGATTCTAGTTTTTTAATGCAGTAAAACCTGTGTACAGTTCAAGATCTGATCAAAAAGTATATGACTTGAAATCTGGATAAAATGCACCTATGTATCTATTTGGTTCAAACACTAGTCTCTTTAAAAAAAGGTCCTTTCTGAGTTCACACACTTCTCCCAGTGAAGCTTCCACTGTTGGAAGCATTTTTCAGTCATTTATCAGGATCTTCATTAGTCACTTGTCAAGTTTGGGAAAAACAAAAATTCAGTCAGAGCCATGTCTGGGGAATAAGGAGGCTGCTGAACCTGTGCAATACCATAGTATAAGTGACAAAAAGTTTTATGTGATTTAATGGTCTGTCTCCTAATCTGTACACGTGCAACTTTGTAGCAGATGCTAGCAAGGGAAATTTAGACACTAGAATTGGCAGAACAATTTAGAAACATTTTCAAACTGCACATTACAGTTTTCATAAACTATGAAATGAATTAAACATTGAAGTTATAAAATATGAGATTTTTTGTGATTTTGTTCAAAAATGTAAAAATATTTTTATAGAAGAATTTGAAACAACCATATACATGCCAGGCCTACTTCAGAAAATTAGAGAGAAAATAAAACACTCAGTTTTGATGCCAGGATCATGTGATACGAGTAAGTTTTGCAAATATCTTGTTCCTCTGTTTTTGCGTACACGTATCTTTTATAGTTTGAAATTTATAAACGGAGATTTAAACTTAACAAATAGAAAATGTAAAAAAATTAAAAACATCCAACACCTTTGATGCATTTCTGAAGGAATACATTTGGCTATCATTAATTTCCAGCACATTTTTTTGAATTTATGAACACAGTTTTTATATAAGCCATTTTGTACAATAGTTATCCCACAAAAATTTTTGAAGATTTCAAACCTCTATTAATAAATTGTCTGTTCATTGTCTTAAAAAATTTGTGCTCTTGTTATATATGTTACAGTGAAAATGGAAGGTGCAGTGTATGAACATATTCATTAGTGAATATATACATACATCATATCTTCCACTTTCAT
>NW_027122432.1:0-16540 GCF_030686945.1 Centruroides vittatus | reverse complement strand
TAACAATGACAATTTCACAGATAGTAATTCCGTATTAAAAGCATTGAATGACGACGATAACAAACATGAATTATCGACAATATTAGAAAATATATCTTAGCAAAAGAAGAACGATATATCTTTTAGCTGGGTAAGAGCACATATGGGTGACCCTGGAAATGAACGAGTAGACTAGCAAAAGAGGCAAGTAGCTCAAACACAAAAGTACTATATAAGAAATTATCTGAAAGATATATAAAAAGAGAAATAATGAACAAATATATAATAGATGGCAAAAGCTGGTATCAACAAAAAAAGAGAACTTTTGAATATCTACCTGATGTTCACCAGTAAATAAAAAATAAGAATTTTATAATAAATTACACAAGATTCATGACTGCACATGGTGACTTTGCAGAGTACAACAATAGATTCCATCATAATAACGACGGCACTTGTGAAATATGCGGAGACAGAGAAACTCAAACACACCTTTTATTTGAGTGTATTAAATATGAAAATATTAGAAATGAGCAATGAACAATAACCAATAAAGAAGGTTATACTTGGCCAATAAAAGAGAGTAGTCTTATCAACAATGTCAATCTTTACGCATACTTTATAAACTTTATAAAACATTTGTTATAAAACCAGAATATAATCATTCGGTTAATGTTACTCTAGGATCCAAAATGGCAGTCGGGGAAATTTTTTCCCTACTTCGGAGACTGCGACGGGGAAAAATTTTCCCCTGCATTCAAGATGGCCGCGGTTCCGGCCGCCATCTCGAATTTCTCTGCAGACTCCGCGGATTTTTTCACCGAAATAAACAATAAAAAACAACAAAAAGAGGAGTTTTTTACTCACTTTTCGATTGTTCGATATTCTGAGTATGATCTCCTGTTTGGGGGTCGACGAAATTTTTCGAATGGTTGACTGTTCTATGTTTACCGCTACTCCTTCTATGTCGTCAATGTGCATATATCCTTTCCATTCGTCCGTTATTATCGTACTGCCGGAATTCACGTATTTACAAACGATCCAATTCACAGTGTTCTCTGATCTGTCGTTCACCTGACATATGAAGCATTTCTTATCTTCATCGCAATGAATGCAAACGGATTCGGTCAGCTGTATGCTTAACTTTACAGCAAAATTCGATGCGTTATCGATACGGGGAGGCAAACCTAGCTCCGAAAAGTCGTCTTCCGTTAACTTGTAGAAATCACGGGAAGTGCATCTCGACCAAAATTCGTCGTTGCAACTCAAATCGGCAAAACTAGTCATTATCGAACAATTGGCAATAAACTAAACGCGGGGAGGTAAGGAGAAAAAAAAACACGGTCTTTCCTTAATTTCTGATTACTTGGTTCTCTAACTTTTAGGATTAAATTGTAATAAAAGAAATAAAAATACTTACTAATACTGGAGGAATTAATAATAATAAATATTCACCGATAGCAATTTGTGTGCAAATGAAATATCGTTACGAAAAAAAACAGCAATTAATCCAATACGCAATTCGTCGCAACACAGCAGTAAACGATTCCAACAGGAAACTAGTCGATTTGCATAAAATTGCCTAGAAATGAACAGAAATCACGTCGCAGATCATGCATTTGCATATTCGTTCGTAACACCCCTACGAATTTCCCGCCGATTTTACTCTCCACGACGTCACGAAAAGCTCCCTCTACCGTCGCAAATTTACACAACAACGGTCTCCGTTTCGAGGTTACAGAATACTCGGTAACTTCGAACGCAGGGTAGAAACTGTACGGGGAAAAAACTCCCACGTCGTCGACGTCTCGACTCCAGGGAAAAATTTTTCCCGTTGCAGTCTCCGAAGTAGGAAAAAAGTTCCCTGGCCGCCATTTTGGATCCTAAGGTAACATTAACCAATCATTCTCCTGTCACTATATACCAGACGTGGTCAAATGCGGCCCCTCTTGAGTTACATGCGGCTCTTGCTGAAAGTGTTAATTTCTGTTGTTTATTATTATTTTTACAATTTTATATTTATAATTTTGTGAACTTCTACAAAATTTGAAGAACTGATAAAAGGAAAATTAAGAAAGAGGATAAAGCTAGAGTCTATAAGATCCCTTATGAAAACCAACAATTAGGATTAAAACAGGAGTATATCGGAACGAGAAACCTAGATGTTAGAGTCAAAGAACACAAATATGATGTAAGGAAAAAGTTCGAACGCAACGGTTCTGGCACAGATGGCCAGGGCCGAAGGATCCGTCATTGGATGGGAAGAGGTGGAAATCGTCAGACAAATATATTCTCCAACTTTAGCAAAGACGGCGAAAAAAATAGAAATATACAAGAGTAGACTCGACAATAGATGCATTAACGCCAGGGAAGCTGAGGGATTACCGTCAGCTTGGAAATTTACAATTAAGAGGCTTACAAATGGCTCATAATTTGCGATGTGTTTCGTATTTGGAGAACCTTAATATTTTATTATCTGTTAATTTTCATGTAATGAATGCTCAAAAATGATCCCCTCAGTACCTTCCTTCAAAGTACTGAAGATTGCACTGAAAATGTTAAAAATTTCAGGAAAAAAACTTTTTACAAAAGAAACACAGCAAAATGATTGGGGTGCACCTGCACCCCGCGCGCCTAACGGCGGAAGTTTTTTTAGCGCGACCATTGGAGGGGGTGGACCCGAGTTAGTGTACTGAAAAAACGGTCATTGCTTGATATAGAATCAGTCATAATACAAATGACGAATAAGACCATAGAAGGCATGTAAATAAGATTTTTAAGGCCAATAAACGAAAAAAAAGTGTCCCATAGACTTAGCATGAAAGTTCTGGTAAAAGAGTTGAGAGGGCTGTCCTTCTTGTGAATCGAAGGACTTAGCCCTAGAGTGTGAAGAGGAAGGAAGAGGGAAGAAGGTTAGGGAATAAGAGGGAAGAAGAAATAAAGCAAGACAGGAGAGTGTGAAGAGAAGCTGCCAAAGGGTCCCATGGGACCCCACGGTCATCTGCCTGGCCTTTATTGAATTAAAAAGCAGAACACATTTAGATACATTTGAAAAAGTAATCAGTATACAAAACAAAATTGCTTTTGATGGGAGTACTTGTCCCTTACAATAAATCAAGGTTCGCACAGTAAGAATTGTAAAAGTGTGTGAAACAAGAAAACAATTTTTTTTTTTTTTTTTTTTAAACAATAACAGTAATACTCTATTTACATTTATATACATTATTTACAATGGTCTTCTCAGTCAGCTACAGATTATGTGAATCTTGCGCCTAGATCACTTGTTTTCGTCTTCGGATGTTTGATCGGCGTCTTCTTCCTCGCTTGTTTCGTCACTGTACTTATGATTGCTGCTTTTTTGTGTGTCGTTGAGAGAAGTTTGGTTTGCTGCTTGCCGGTACGGGTTGATGAGAATTTTTGTGTCTTTGATGTATTGGTTGAGAGCACTAAAGAGGGTTTTATTACCCACAATGTCTTTTTCGTCCGGGGGCCAGTTGAATCCTGCGTAGAGTGTTTTCATTTGAAAGTTCTCCCGTTCTGTCGTGAATTTCGTGCACTCAAATAGGTAATGCTGCACATCGTCCTTCTTGCTGTCATCGACGTCACAGAGGTTGCTTTTCCTGATGCAGAAGCGGTGTAGATATTCCCCGAAGTTTCCGTGCCTTGTTAAGCACTGTGTCACACCAAAGTTCACGGTGAAGTGTTTGTTTTGAAGTCTATCTTGGATTGTTGGAAAGAATTTGTAGCAATAGCGTCCTGTTTCGGAGCTATCCCACTCCTGTTGCCAGAGATTTTGCGTGATTTTGTTTATTTGGCTTCTTATTTCAGTGAGTGGAATTCTGGCATATCCCTTTGTCGTGTTGGTTTTGGTTGCCCATTTGGCCAGTTTGTCTGCCTGTTCGTTTCCCACGTGGCCCTTGTGGGCTGGTATCCAATTATAGCTTAGATTGTGATTCTTGCTGGTGCTTTCGGAGATTGCAATAAGGTCCTGTGCAATTTTTGTGGCAATTTTCTTATTTTGTAGGATGTGAAGTGTTGCCCTACTGTCTGAAAAGATTTCGATTTGTTTCTCTTGATAGTTGTTTTGTTGAATATGATCGAGAGCTTTTACAATGGCATACATTTCTGCTTGTGTTATTGTACAGAAGTCTGCCAGCCGGATGGCTGCCTGGTAACATGTTCGGTTGTTTGGATCTTTAATTATTATACCGCTACCCGTTCCTGATAGTGTTTTCGAGCCATCAGTGAAAACCTTTAGGCTCTTATTACTTCTAGGATTTTCTTCATAATCTGTGTTTACTCTGTATGTCTCCATTTGTGCTGGATTTTCTATTGTTGTTGTCTTGTCCACTTCCTCTGTATCGTTCTTCTTAATTAGGTCTATGAGCTGTTTATCGTTTGGAAGTTGCCCTCTGTTTATTGCTTTATTTATCTCTGTATCTGTCATTTCTCCAATATGTTCTTTCTTTAGGTTCCCCTGCCAGATTATTTCAGTAGCTTTCAAGTATATGGGCTTCAATTTCGCCAAAACCAGCAAGGCATCGGTCGGTGCTGTCCGATATGCTCGACATATCCGAATTGCTGCTTTCCTTTGTATTGCTAGCAGTCTTCTCTTGTTATGCACCTTATGGATCGCCTCTCCCCACGTCTGGACCCCGTACAGCACCGCAGGCTCGATGGCTCCCTTGTAGATCATTCTCGTGTGTCTGCTGCTTAAACCCCAGGTGTTCCTGCTGATATGCTGTATGAGGTTTGCTCTTTCTGTTGTTTTTTTTGCAAATTTCTTGAATGTGAGTTTTCCAGTTGAGTGATCTGTCGAAGTGGATTCCGAGGTATTTAAGATTTTCTACGTTCTTGATGCTTTTGTTACCGATTTTAACCCCTACTGACTTTTTGAGATGACTGCCTTTATTTCTTCGTGTGCAAACCATGGCCTGACATTTCTGGTGATTTATTGGCTGTTTATTGTTAAAGCTCCAGTTTTCAATTATTTTTAATAACCTGTTGGTCTCATCTCTTAGGCGGTTACAGTTTCTGTGTGCGACCATTAGGAGGACATCATCTGCATATGCCTGAATTTTGACGTCAGATGTTTCTGGGATTTCCTGTAGTATACTGTTGAACGTTAGGTTCCAGAGACCTGGCCCGGCCCTGGAGCCCTGTGGGCATCCTCTAGTTATCCGCTTTATGATGTTTATGTTTTTAGTGAAAAAGCCTGCCTGGCGGTCTGTAAGATAGTCCTGTGTTAATTTCTTGAGATTCAGGGGGCAATTGATGTCGTTAAGCGTTTTTAATACGATTGGCCACCAGAGAAAATCAAAGGCCTTCTGGAAGTCAATTTTCACCAATAAGGCGTGTTGTCCTTTGTCCCATGCCTTCAGGATGAATTCCTTAACTTTTAATGTTGCTTGTGTAGTTGATTTTCCTTTCTTAAAGCCGAACTGCTTATCACTGTTGAGGTTGTGCTTGTGCAGGTGCCAATTTATTCGGTTTATGAGCAATCCATCTAAAACCTTTCCCATTGTAGGGAGCAGGCTTATTGGGCGGTAATCCATAGGTTTTTGAGGGTTTTCCATTTTAGGGATAAATTTGACGCTGGCTCGTTTCCAAGCTGTAGGAAACACTTTCATCCTTAGGCATTCGTTGAAGACATGGACTAGTGCTAAGGGGATTTCTTCTTGAATGGCCTTGATTGCTTCAGCCGTAATAGTATCCAAGCCTGGTGATTTCCTATTTGCCATGGTCCTGATGGCTCTCTGAACTTCCCTGAAGGTGAAAGGTTTGTCGTTGCTCCCAGTTGAGGGAAGATTTGATAATTCCCGTATTTGCTTATGGAGTGCCGTGTCTGTTTGCTGGTCGTCGTCTGGGAAGTGATAGTTTAGGATTTGCCGTATGTTATCTTCCATGTCTATTTTATTTTGGTTATTGTCAGTTATGTCGGGGATATGCGTTTTTTTCTTACGTTTAAAGACAGTTTGAAAGGGTATTCCCCATGGGTCTTTTTTATTCTCCTGGCTGCAGAAGTTTCTCCATGCCCTCGTGCGTTGTTTATTGATGTTCTTTTTATATTTTTTGAGTTTTTTATTGTATTCTGTTTTAAGTCTCTCCTGGATCTTTTCATTTTTGTTTTTGAGTATTTGCTTTCTTAATTTTCTGATTTCCATTTTATTATTAGTTAGTTCTTTAGTCCACCAGACCGTATTGATGAATTTCTCTTTTCTTGTGATTGTTGCTATCCTTTTTGCTTTGTTTATTGTGTTGGTGATGAATTCCACGTATGTTTCCAGGTCTTGTTTGGTCTTTATCTGAGGGAATTGGTAAGTGCGCCAGATTTCTGCGAAGGTTTGTTTGAATAAGTCCCAATTTATTCTGGTTTGAAGTGTAGTTTGGTTGCAGTTTGTGACGGTGTCTAACTGGAGGTAAGTCAAGATGTATCTGTGGTCGCTCGCGGAGGTTCTCAGCTGCGTTTCACAGTTTAAGATTATGTGGCTTAAATTTGTTGTGTTAATGAATACATCGGTCCACCCCTCCGCGAAGCCTGTATAGAAGGTTGGTTCTGTTGACATGTTTGACGAGACCATGTCCATCTCATCCATAAGGTTGTTAAGCAGGGTCCCTCTCTTATCCTCCTTTTTGTTGTACCATGTTGCTGATTTCGCATTAACATCACCTGCAACTATAACGTTTTTTCCTTTTAACCGGTAAAGAATTTCAGCTAATTCCTGCATACATTCGTCGTCATCGTCGTACGGTGAAAAATAGACACCAATCAGAAAGATTGGTTGTTTTTGGTTAATTATAGCTGTAGTGATTTTCTCATTACTTAAATGTGGGACAAAAGCTATATCTGTTGAGTCTGTTCGGACTATGATGCCACTTTTAGGCCTGGTGTTTTTGTTACTAGTCAAAATTCTCCAGTTTTGAAATCTGATTATTTTATTATTGATGGTATATGGCTCTTGGATTGTTATGATATCCACGTTCAGGTCGTTTGCGGTTTTTATCAAAAGAGAGCTCGCTGCTCTACTTCTCTGTAGGTTTATCTGGAGAAGTTTGATGGTATTACTGTTGTTCGCTTGCATTGCCTGTGTAGTTTGAGTTGACTGAGTGATGCTTTGTGAGGAATTACAGGCCATAGTCTATCTTTTTGATTTGTGCTGCCTTTGTTTTTCTAGTTACGGGGCAGTCTGGATGGAAAGCTCCGTGGTTGGTTGGCTGCTTCTTGTTGTTTGACAATTCTTTGTTTATTTTGTGGCAGTTTATACAGCAAGGTGGTTCCTTGCGTCTGTCGCAGTTGGCGAATTTGTGTTCTTTACCACAGTGGCTGCAATGTTGCTGTCCTGTGCAGGTTTTCGCCATATGCCCTATTCTGCAGCATCTGTAGCATCTCAACAGAGGGATAAAATCGTCCACTCTTACTGTGACCCAACTAATTGAAATATTCTTTTCTGTTATGAGGAAGTTCCTGATTTTCGGGGAGGTTGTGATAACCACATGTCTGCAGTTTTCATTGACTTTCCCTCTTGTGATTGTAGCCGTGATTCTACATTCTTTTTGAAATACTTCTTTGGTTATTTCCTTCCAGATCTCATTTTGGTCGTATATGCATGTTATTATGTTTTCATCAGCTACTGATTGAGGGACGTTGAGAAGTATAATTCGAGGTCTTCTCCCCTCTGATCGTTTACATTGGATCTTTTGTTTTATCTCTGGTATGTTCTGGATTTCCGTTTCCAATTTTTCACACTCTTCCCTATTGCCAACACGTATACATATTCCATTGTTAGCGACTTTCCTGACTGCTTTTATTTTTATTCTAAGCTTGTGTGGTTCAACTGTTTGTTGTATCTTGTCTGTGAGTTTCCTCATGTCCACCGTTGAGCCGTCTTCTTGGTCCTTGGGGTATAATATCACTGCGTGTGATCCTCCCGTTCCTTCACTATTAATCTTTTCATCTATCGATCGTTGTATATTCCTTGTTGTGTTGCTTGGCCTAGTATTTCGTTTGACTATGTCACTATAAGTTGGTTTGTGGCTATCATTCCGCATAGGTAATTTTGTTTTCCGCATTTCCCGAACTATTCCATGCATTTCATGTAAGTATCCGTACAATTTAGTAGCATGTTCCCTTATTTCATGTCTTTGATTGACCTTAATATTCGAGTATGTGTGCTCTGGGCACAAGTCCATTATTTTTCCCAGTAAGAAAGCTGCCTCCTTAATTAGAGTGTTCTCTGTTGTCTCTTCTGATTCCTTTGTTTGTTGGAAATTTGTTGTCTGTTGAGTTTGTTGTTCTGTCGTGTCTTCCTCCCCTAATGGAGTGTGGGTTACTTCCGGTTCCATGGCTTTATTGTCCCATAACCGAAAAATCTAATTTAAGTCTAATTTAAGTCAAAATGACCGTTATAACGGACAGTTATAACGGTCGCCGATCAACTGTACAAAAAGTGCAGTAACTCCCGAAAAAATGGACAGATCGGCAAAATTCAAACCGTTCTAGACACCAAAGTATTTCAGCTAAAAGATGCTGTTAAAGAACTTACTTGAAACTGTCCCAAAGAATTAGAAATTCAAGTTTGAAGTGGAGCAGATGAAACAACCGTTACACGATGCAGCATTGAAAGTTTGAAAAATGGCGTTTTGGAAATATTTATTGCTAAATGGTCCTGAAAACATGTTTATTTGTCTGAAAAACGCCAGAAAATTTCTCGTAACCAAATTAGAAGTAAAAAAAAAAACGATTAAAACAAGCGATTTTATAGTGACTGTTTACATAAGTCAAAGTGGTAGTCTGCGGGGGCGTGGCATTTCGCGGAAATTTTACCGACAATTGTTTTTACTGGTGGATGTAATAACAGACAAAGAAAGTAACCAATTACAGTATAAAAGAAGTTAACTATCGATGTTATCTGGCAATAATTCGCCTTTTTATCTCTAGTCGCTGTAGAGTTTCAGGGGGTGTACTTTTGGAAATACTGAAATATTTTTGGCCCGGGGTTTGTGACAAAGCATTTAATGATTGGAACAGTTAAAAAACACATACGGGAATACGATTCAATGATTAGATAGCAACAGACTTGTTTACAGTTTGAAAAATAGACTTTTGAAGTTGACGATTTTTTTTCCTGAAAAATTCGCGAAACGTAATACTTTTTCGTTTTCGTTATAAATAAATAAAAAGATATATATTTAAGTAGTATTGTTGATTAATACATCAGAAACACAATCCCACTAACGTCAAAAACGAAAAAATCGCGAAAAAAATTTTGATTTTTTCAGTAACACCTTTATTCACGCGGGGTGCACGTACACCCCGCGCGCCCCGCCGTGTTCAACTTCCCTGCGCGCCTAACACAAAGTTAAATGATGTTAGCGTGTACTAATAACTTTGGAATTGTTATGTGTTTGTTAGTTTACATTTGTGTATTTTTTACGCTTTAATTCTCATTTTAATTAGTTGCTCCGTTGTCGGTTTTTTTGAATTTAAATATGTTGTATTCCATTCTATGGAATTATTTTTGTTTGTCAGTTTAAACCTGAAGATGATCTATGGAATAGATCGAAAACGTTAGTTTTCTTAATTAAAAATTCACTCAGAAACTTATAAGATGGTGGTTACTGAAGTATATATTTTTGTGGTACGTCTATGCAAATACATTCAAAATGAGCTGATTATGACAGAGTGCTTCAACCAAATTGGACATATCTGATCTCTACTTCTTCTGAAAAAGTAACGGTAATTTGTTATAAAGTCTAAATGTTGAAAAAAAACGGGTAAAAGTACAGTGGGATCTTTTGGACTTTTGGTATGCGAACCATTTGCCCTTTTTCCTTATGAATGAATTAAATAAGTAGAAAGTCTATTTATTAATAATAACATTTTTAACATATTACTCTGTGTTATTAATAACTCAATCAGAAACATCGAATTTGGTGCAGATAAATGAAATTTAGAGAACAATAATACAGGTAAAAGTTTTGTTAGTACCACTTCCCAGAACCAAACTTACATTTCCCAAAAAAAAAACTGTTTAAAGAAAATATTGATCCTCATCTAAACTGTTATAAATTTTTACTTGGGTGAAGTTTGTTACATCTCAATTGTTTCTGTTTAATAATTGTATATTTACGTCAACACATAAGATGATGACGTACAATTCGGTCGTCCTCGCTGACCAGATGCTCTGTGTACCAAATGCTTTCAATATTTATTTCGATATGCCATTTAGAAAAATTCTTATGAAAAGTATTAATTTGCCCAAATTGGAACTTTTTTATTCTGAGTAACATTTTAAATAAAATTCAAATTTTGTTTCCATGCATGTTTTATCTTTATAAGCATAAAAATAAGCCGTAAAAATAATATAGCTCTATAGGAAACCCCGTGAACTTTGATCTATCAATCGGAAAGTTTCGGCCATTCCCTTACTGATAACGAAAAAGCCTTAACTTCTTTTATAGTGAGCGACGTATATAAACGTGAACGGCGATTGTGTGGCAGTGGTGAGTGACGTATATAGCCGCAAAAAAATTCATATAAATATCTGGACCATTTCGTAAAGTTTGTAGAATTTTTACGGTTAGTTAGGATTATCCAACTTTATTTCAAAATATCCTTTAGTTGTCGAGAAATTACAATAAAGGGAGAAAAGTAAAATAAATAAAAAAATTTTAGACGGCCATCTATCGACATAACTCGAATGTAAACCTCCCGCATCATCTGATTGGTTAAAAAAATTAATATTCCTAATTAGCTCGCGTCAGAAAAAAGTAGGTGTGACTTCTGTAAATCACGCTATCGTGAGAGCATCGGTACAACCTGAAGAAGTAAACAGCCTACGTCATTAGTCTAAACGGTCCTTGTTTGACCTACTTTTTGTAAAACCAACATTAGAGTAAGACGTAGCTAATTTATAGTAAAACGGTCTTCTCTAATATTCATAGTACTTTGTAAAGCTTGGATGTCAATTTAATAAGTATTATTTAGTTCAGAAACATTATAAATACATCATTGTATAGGAGTATTACATAAAACTTTATTTTTTAGTATAATACAATTTACAAAATCAAAAGTTCGTATATCGTAATATTACGAAGAAACTAGATCGAAACATACAAATTCAAACTAATTTACTTAAATTTAGTTCATTATACAACTGTCAATACTTTTGCCTTCCTCACTTTCATCAAACAAAATTCGAAAACTTCAATTAATCCTGTAAATATTTAAGTGCCATTACTATTCGAATGATATATTACTATATCAAGCTGAATTATACATAATTTGTAAATATGATTATAAATATAACTGAAAGTTATTTTTGATATAAACACTGAACTATAATTATCAAAAAAAAAAAAAAATTGTAAAAGCATAAATTTTTCTTACCTTTTCTGATTGAGTAATACATGATAATAGTTTTATGTATTAGTCTTGCTATATTCTACTTTCTATATTTACATTCGTTTAGTTTCAACTAATTACACTTAAAATGTAAAAAAATCTACCAACAAATTAATTTGTAAATAAAGGGACTACTTGCTAATTGAGCTTTGTATTCTTCTTTGATGTATTCTACATTTTAGCACTAAATTGACAGACATGTCTAAATAACATGCTTATAAACACTAAAAAACAATTTTCGAAATTAGAACTAGATAATTATATGCACAAATAAATTAGTAGTCCAATAATACATATTTCTACTTATATCTAAAGTAAGGATTTGAAAGTATTATATCCAAAGATCAATTCTTTCTAATTGTCGAAAAAGTAATTATTTTTCAACTTTTCTATCTAAATTTATAGTAAAATTTTCAGTTTCATCCATTAAAAACAATGCAAAATGTATGGATCCACGTAATAAAAATTTATTGTAGTGAACTTCAAAAGATAATGAGAATATACAAACACCTAACCGCACTCTACAAAATCTGATGATAGGACGATCACATGAACGAAAGCTATTTTTATCAACTTGTAGTAAGTTTTCCCACAGTTATCTTTGTCATATCTAATTTGCATATTATTGATAGTACATTACTAATCTTTATTAAACAGATCTAGACATTTTATATTATTTAAATTTGACTGGATTATTAAAATAATTATATTAAATTTTTAGTGTTTTGCAAAAAAGCTTCAATGCTACGTGACAAAACAGTCATCTGATGGTTCACGGGAGATTTTGCGCAATGATTTTTTTATATCTAATTTGCATAATTATAATGGTAAATTATTAATCTTTATTAAACAGATTTAGTTATTGTGTATTAATTAAATTCATCGGATTTTGTGGAAGAATTTTTAAAAACTTTTAGCGTTTATTTTCAAACTTTTAGTCACGTGATGACACTGGAGAGGAGCATTTTCAAGGCATTAGTTTGTGCCAGATTTTTCGTAGAGTGCGGTTTGGTGTTTGTATAATCTCATTATCTTTGGAAGTTCATTGCGATAAATTTTTATTACATGAATCCATATATTTTGCATTGTTTTTAACGGATAAAACTGGAGACTTTACTGTGAATTTAGAAAGTAATTTGTTTTCGACAATTCGCGAAAACTGATCTTTGAATATAATACTGGGATATTCAGGTTGGCGACCTGTAGCGGAAGGACGTGTGTTAGTCAGCTCTGTCTTCGGATCGTTTTATCGACAGTTCTACGTTTCAGACATAAGTGTTTGGGACATTTTTTATAGCGGAGGACGAGCGCTTTCGATCGCTGTCACTTTTTATATCATCGATTTTTTATTTCGTGAGATACGGCTTTTTCTGTTTTGACCATTTGTCGGGGTCCACGTGTCAACCCACGCTCTCTAAAGGTTCTCTCACGTAGCACGTGTACCTCTGTTTTTCTGTTTAATCTATTGGTTCATTTCTTTTGATAATTCATTTACCATCAAACGCCAGTCCGTCTGATTTACGATTTGACCCGCTCCGGAAATTAATTTTCCTGATACCACGACTGTTATTGGCCAAATTTCGGCCGGATTTTTGGCATTACTATTACGACGTCAGATTCAATCATTGGGCATTTTACGGACTATCTTGATCTACGCTCAACCGCTGAATTTTGTTATATTCCGTAAATTATTTTACGAGATATCACGGTTTTATTTTCTCCGAGAACAAAGGTCATTGTTCTTGCCACGTGGTCCAACGATCATCCTATCTGACCTCGTTTCGCTCGCTCGTTTTCTTGTTACTTGTGCAGTTATCGCACGCCCCAGTAAGTGTGGTACTTCGCTTGTTTTGTTATCTTGCCATTCTCAACCGTATTTAACTTTTATCGATGGAAACTACCAATTCCTCTTTGGCAGCCACTTCGGACCCTGGGGAGAAAATTATACTCTCTAACCCGGTCGCTCTCGGTTATTCGCTGGAGCAATCCATTTTCAAAGAAGCTGGTTCACACCTTCATAGAATCCTGAATCTCATCCCAGAATCTTGCAGCTCTAATGTAAAAGCATAGATAGAAAAAAAGTCAGGGAACGGACCTTGCAGCTGCATTCCTGTGTGAATCAGCTATTAGGGATCCTTTGCGAATTGCGCGCGCACCAGAAAGCGGATTCTAGACCTGACATTGGTGGTAACGCACCACTCTCTTACGCCCACGTGGCAAGTAAAAATATAAACATACAGCCCAGTAACATAACCAGAGTAATTAACCAGACTCTGGACAGAAAACTGTATAGAGAAGGAACGAGCGGCAGCCAGGCTGTCCTCCTCTATCCTAAAGTGAATGAGGAGGGGAAAAAACTAATATGGAGGAAGTTACTAACGAAATTCGTGAAAACATCCAACCACAACAACTGCACATAGCAGTTAAGGCAGTCAGGAAGGTAAAAGCGGAGGGGATCTGCATCAGAGTGGGAAACGAGACAGATGGAAAAAGATTAAAAGAGGCCATTGAGGCACTGCCAGGAATGAGTGAAAAGATAATTTGTAAAATGTCAGAAAGTAGGAGACCCCGCATCATCTTACTCGATGTCCCTAACGCTGTATCTGACAAAGACATCATCCATGTGATGACTGAACAAAATAAAATATGGAACAATGCCAAAATAGAAGAAGTCCAGAATACCAGCAGGGTTAGTACTACATCAGAAAAGGGAAATAACAGGGAAAACTGTAGACATGTGGTGCTCTCTGTGTCCCCAAAAACCCGGAACACCCTCATCTCGATACGACATATCTTTATCGCATGGGCTAATATCTATGTGGACGATTTTATACCCGTGACCAGATGCTTTAAATGCACTGGCTTCGGGCACCTGGCTCGTGACTGCTCAGATGAGCAGAGATGCAGTCATTGCGCTAGACAACATCGCTATAAAGACTGTGAGCTCACACACAAAACTCCCGTATGCATAAACTGTAAAAAATTTAATCACGAGCAGCCTGAACATAAAAAGAGGCATATACATCACAACGCATTAAGCAACACATGTCCGTCATTACTAAAACTAAAGGAACAATCGATAAACACCACCGATTATGGACATTGACCTATACAACTCACTAACCTCAAGAACACCCAAAAGTCAAGCTACTAATCCCACACCTGTCCACACGGAGGCTCTGCTAAACATTCTACAGATCGATACCCAACACAGCAAGGCAGCCAGCTCTCTTCTTATTAAAACTGCAAACGACCAGAAGATTGATATGATTCTCATTCAAGAGCCATACGTTATTAAAACAATATTGTACGTTTGGCAACTAAAACATTCTTACGGGCAGCAAAGATACCGAGCCGAAAAGCGGCATTGTTGTCTGCAACCCAAATTTAAACATTGCAATGATCCCTCATGTTAGCTCGAGATGGATTACTACCGCTATACTGCACCAAGCTAATCCTATAATATTTATCAGCGCATACTTTTCCCCAGAAGCCAACGATGACGAAGGCATTATGGAACTAACGGAGGTAATTAGAAAAATAGCAAACAGGAGGCTGGTCATCGCGGGTAATTTATATGGGAAATCGGCAATCTGGTTGCATGAAAAAGAGGACAGGAGGGGACGGTTGATCGCCAACACCACGGGCGAATTTAACCTTATATCTACCAACATGTCTATCCACCTCACTTTCTTCACTTCATATGCCAGAGGCTGGACTGATGTCTGCCTGGTCTCAGAGAATATGTCCCACCTCATCGATAACTTTGAAACGCTCCTCTGCCTGTCGGCAAGCGACCACAGATATATTCTTACCCAGATCAGCGAGATCACTAAATTGAACAACAGTGACCCCTCCTTCCAGACCAAACAAACCAACTGGGACATCTTTAGGGAAGAATTCAATAAGATATGGCATATGTACAACTTCCCCCCCATCAACTCCCACGAAGATTTGGATAACTATGCTAATTTCCTAACTTATGCCCTTAAGACTGCAGGCGAGAAAGCCCTGCGTATAAAGAAAACAAAAACGAGAAATACCCACTGGTGGACAGAGGAGCTGTCCAAGCGTAAAAGGGAAGTGAATAGACTTAGAAAAAAATTTACGAAAGCAAGAATCGGAGAGAAGATAGTCCTCCTTAAATCCCAATACAAGAACTGTTTGAAGATCTACAAAAAACAAATTAATAAGGCCAGCACTAATTCTTGGAGAAAACTTTTGCACACAGTCAAACAAAAACGGACCTTGAGACCTCCCTTACCACCTCCTTTTCAGCAAACGAAAAAGGACAATACTTCCTGATCTCATAAAAATAAATGACAACACTAATGATACTACCGAACTCGACATAAAAACTAATATCGAAAATATTCTAAATAACCATTTCCCTCAAGACACCGAGGTTGGTAACACCGAAAATCACAATAAGATCCGCTCGGCTACCTACTCTGATATCCAAACAGACAACGACAAACCATTCACTTTTAGGGAGGTGGAAAAAGCGATCAAGTCTCTTGTACATAAAAAATCGGCAGGAGTTGATGGGATTACTGCTGAAATGATTAAAGAGGGCTTCAAAGAGATCCTTCTGGCGTTTGTTCACATCCTCAACGCCTGCCTCATTTCCAGCTACTTCCCGAATGACTGAAAGATTGGGAACATAAAGCTGATTCCGAAGAAGACGAACACAGACAGACCAGAACATTATAGACCCATAAGTCTCCCCCCATTGATAGGAAAGTTTCTTGATGGGTTACTGATAAATTGTATTCAATGGCACTTATACAGCAAAGGGAAACTACATCCATACCAGTTCGGTTCCGGCCTGGAAGATCCACCACTGACGCTGCACTTCGTGTTAGGGACACGATCCACAAGGCTTGGACCAAGAACAAACACACCATTGTCGTCAGCATCGATTACCACAAGGCTTTCGATCACCTTTGGTGGCTGACCATCTTACACTGTTTCAAAGAGGCTGGTTGCCCGAGAAACATATACCATCTGACAAAAGACTATCTAAGCAACAGGAAAATTATATTTAAATCAAATAACCTCTCTATTACTAAAAACATCAACAGAGGATGTCCCCAGGGATCCAGAAGTGGACCTGGACTCTGGAACATGACTTTTGACGATCTCTTGTTCTCCACC